>NW_024103812.1:0-16541 GCF_003945595.2 Pipra filicauda | reverse complement strand
TGTGTCACTTGGGGTCAGCCTGGACCTGCTCTGCCCTGCTCCGTGGATCAGTGGGTAGATAGAATATTGCTCCGAGTCTGACATCAACGTCAGTTCCCTTAGACAGTGGAGCCGATGGCTGTCCAGTCTGTGAGCAGGATGGTCTTGCGATGCCCTGCTGGGGTGTCTAGAGTCCCGGCTAGGTAGAGTAGCAGAGACTGTGTAGGGTTTGGAGGTTTTTGGCTTTTGTTGTGAGCAATCCCTGAATGTTTGAGAGCTGAGTGTTTGAGCATTTGCCCATTTCATTTGCAGGGGCGGTGTTGGGAGCAGCTGAAGAGAGAGGAGCCTTGTAGGTGAGTTGGGGAGGCAGCAGGAGGAGCGGGGATCCACTGCAGCTTTAGAGATGCCCTCTAATTTTGTCTCTCTCTCTCTCTCTCTCTCTCTCTCTCAGGTATCCCAGAAGATGACAGCACGTTGTCCAAGTCTGGTCAGAGTCAGCGATCCCAAGGACCCTGCATGGGTGACAGTGAGTAAAGGGAATCGAGGGGCGGGGGGCAGCGTGCCACACTCCTCAGATCTGGTTCTGGTTTTCTTTCTCACAAGCTGACTCGAGTAGTGTGACGAACGATGTCAGGAAGCCGCTGAGGCACCCTGGTGCCCTCCTGTCTCCAAAGATGGATTGGCATCCCCTGCTCTCGTCAAGTAGTGCAGTTGCAAAGACCCATATAGGAGTTTGTGGAGTGGTGCAAGTGGGGTGCCTCCCTGGATGGATTTTTTGCAATTAGTCGGTTCATTGGTATCCTGTGACAGGTTATTTGGCCGCATCAAAGGAAGAGCTTAGTTTTTATCATTGGATTCACGTGTGCCGGGCAGAGCAGTTCCAGTCTGTGTGACGTCCTTTTTCTGGTCTGTGTTTCGTGTCACGTGGTGTGTGTGGTCCCAGGTAGGGGATGTCTCACTTGGGCTCAGCCTGGACCTGCTCTGCCCTGCTCCGTGGCTCAGTGTGTAGATGGAATATGGCTCCGAGTCTCAGGTCAACATGTCAGTTCCCTTAGACAGTGGAGCCGATGGCTGTCCAGTCTGTGAGCAGGATGGTCTTGCGCTGCCCTGCTGGGGTGTATGGAGTCCTGGCTGGGTAGAGTAGGAACCAGTGTCTAGGGTTTAGAGGTTTTTAGCTTTCCTTGTGAGCAATCCCTGAATGTTTGAGAGCTGAGTGTTTGAGCATTTGCCCATTTCTTTTGCAGGGGGGGTGTTGGGAGCAGCTGAAGAGAGAGGAGCCGTGTAGGTGAGTTGGGGAGGCAGCAGGAGGAGCGGGGATCCCCTGCAACTTTAGAGATGCCTTCTAAGTTTGTGTCTCACTCACTCAGGTATCCTGGAACGTGACATCCACAGTGTCCGACTCCGGTCAGGGCCTGGGTGCTGGTGAGTAGGGGGATCACTAGGGTTTGAGCCCCATGCCACACAACTCAGGTATTGCTTGTGGTTTTCTTTCTTGCAGTTGACTCTGAGTAGTCTGATGATGGCAGGAACCTCTGAGGCAGCCCTGGTGCTCCTCCTGTGCATCAAAGCTGGATTGGCATCCCTGGCTCTCGGCAAGATAAGTTCAGGGCAAAGGCCCAGAGAGGGGTTGGGAGTGGGTGCAAGTGTGTGCCTCACCTGGAGGGATTTTTGCAATGAGTCCGGTGCAGGGGGTATCCTGGAACAGGTTATTTTGAGACATCAAAGGAAGGGCTTACTTTTTATCATTGGATTCCCATGTGCAGGGCAGAGCAGTTCTGGTGTGTGTCACATCCTTTGTCTCGTGCGTGTTTGGTGTCACGTGGTGTGTGTGGTCACGGGTGTGGGGTGTGTCACTTGGGGTCCGCCTGGACCTGCTCTGCCCTGCTCCGTGGATCAGTGGGTAGATAGAATATTGCTCCGAGTCTGACATCAACGTCAGTTCCCTTAGACAGTGGAGCCGATGGCTGTCCAGTCTGTGAGCAGGATGGTCTTGCGATGCCCTGCTTGGGTGTCTAGAGTCCCGGCTAGGTAGAGTAGCAGAGAGTGTGTAGGGTTTGGAGGTTTTTGGCTTTTGTTGTGAGCAATCCCTGAATGTTTGAGAGCTGAGTGTTTGAGCATTTGCCCATTTCATTTGCAGGGGGGGTGTTGGGAGCAGCTGAAGAGAGAGGAGCCTTGTAGGTGAGTTGGGGAGGCAGCAGGAGGAGCGGGGATCCACTGCAGCTTTAGAGATGCCCTCTAATTTTGACTCTCTCTCTCTCTCTCTCTCTCTCAGGTATCCCAGAAGATGACAGCACGTTGTCCAAGTCTGGTCAGAGTCAGCGACCCAAGGACCTGCCTGGGTGACAGTGAGTAGAGGGATCGTGGGGGCTGGGGCCTGGTGCCACACTCCTCAGATCTGGTGTCTGGTTTTCTTTCTCACAGCTGACTCCGAGTAGTGTGACGATGGCAGGAACCTCTGAGGCAGCCCTGGTGCTCCTCCTGTGCATCCAAGATGGATTGGCATCCCCTGCTCTTGGCAAGATAAGTGCAGGGCAAAGACCCAGAGAGGGGTTGGGAGTGGGTGCTAGTGTGTGCCTCACCTGGAGGGATTTTTGCAATTAGTCTGGTGCAGTGGGTATCCTGGGACAGGTTATTTGGACACATCAAAGGAAGGGCTTTTTTTTTATCATGGGATTCCCGTGTGCAGGGCAGAGCAGTTCCAGTCTGTGTCATGTCCTTTGTCTCCTCCGTGTTCTGTGTCACGTGGTGTGTGTGGTCACAGGTGTGGGGTGTGTCACTTGGGGTCAGCCTGGACCTGCTCTGCCCTGCTCGGTGGATCAGTGGGTAGATAGAATATTGCTCTGAGTCTCCCATCAACATGTCAGTTCCCTTAGACAGTGGAGCCGATGGCTGTCCAGTCTGTGAGCAGGATGGTCTTGCGCTGCCCTGCTGGGGTGTATGGAGTCCTGGCTGGGTAGAGTAGGAACCAGTGTCTAGGGTTTAGAGGTTTTTAGCTTTCCTTGTGAGCAATCCCTGAATGTTTGAGAGCTGAGTGTTTGAGCATTTGCCCATTTCTTTTGCAGGGGGGGTGTTGGGAGCAGCGGAAGAGAGAGGAGCCTTGTAGGTGAGTTGGGGAGGCAGCAGGAGGAGCGGGGATCCCCTGCAACTTTAGAGATGCCTTCTAAGTTTGTGTCTCACTCACCCAGGTATCCTGGAACGTGACATCCACAGTGTCCAATTGCGGTCAGGGCCTGGGTGCTGGTGAGTAGAGGGATCACTGGGGTTTGAGCCCCATGCCACACAACTCAGGTATTGCTTGTGGTTTTCTTTCTTGCAGTTGACTCTGAGTAGTCTGACGATGGCAGGAACCTCTGAGGCAGCCCAGGTGCCCCTCCTCTACATCAAGGCTGGATTGGCATCCCCGGCTCTCGGCAAGATAAGTTCAGGGCAAAGGCCCAGAGAGGGGTTGGGAGTGGGTGCAAGTGTGTGCCTCGCCTGGAGGGATTTTTGCAATTAGTCCGGTGCAGGGGGTATCCTGGAACAGGTTATTTGGACGCATCAAAGGAAGGGCTTACTTTTTATCATTGGATTCCCGTGTGCCGGGCAGAGCAGTTCTGGTGTGTGTCACGTTCTTTGTCTCGTGCGTGTTTTGTGTCCTTCGTCTCTTAATTGTGTCACATGGTGTGTGTGGTCAAAGGTGTGGGGTGTCTGACTTGGGGTCAGCCTGGAACTGCTCTGCCCTGCTCCGTGGATCAGTGGGTAGATAGAATATTGCTCAGAGTCTCCCATCAACATGTCAGTTCCCTTAGACAGTGGAGCCGATGGCTGTCCAGTCGGTGAGCAGGATGGTCTTGCGATACCCTGCTTGGGTGTATAGGGTCCCGGCTAGGTAGAGTAGGAACCAGTGTCTAGGGTTTAGAGGTTTTTGGCTTTCGTTGTGAGCAATCCCTAAATGTCTGAGAGCTGAGTGTTTGAGCATTTGCCCATGTCATTTGCAGGGGCGGTCTTGGGAGCAGCCGAAGAGAGAGGAGCCTTGTAGGTGAGTTGGGGAGGCAGCAGGAGGAGCGGGGATCCACTGCAGCTTTAGAGATGCCCTCTAATTTTGTCTCTCTCTCCCTCTCTCTCTCTCTCTCAGGTATCCCAGAAGATGACAGCACGTTGTCCAAGTCTGGTCAGAGTCAGCGACCCAAGGACCTGCCTGGGTGACAGTGAGTAGAGGGATCGTGGGGGCTGGGGCCTCGTGCCACACTCCTCAGATCTGGTGTCTGGTTTTCTTTCTCACAGCTGACTCCGAGTAGTGTGACGATGGCAGGAACCTCTGAGGCAGCCCAGGTGCCCCTCCTGTGCATCCAAGATGGATTGGCATTCCCTGCTCTCGGCAAGATAAGTGCAGGGCAAAGACCCAGAGAGGGGTTGGGAGTGGGTGCAAGTGTGTGCCTCACCTGGAGGGATTTTTGCAATTAGTCTGGTGCACGGGGTATCCTGTGACAGGTTATTTGGACGCATCAAAGGAAGGGCTTTTTTTTTATCATGGGATTCCCGTGTGCAGGGCAGAGCAGTTCCAGTCTGTGTCATGTCCTTTGTCTGCTCCGTGTTCTGTGTCACGTGGCGTGTGTGGTCACAGGTGTGGGGTGTGTCACTTGGGGTCAGCCTGGACCTGCTCTGCCCTGCTCCGTGGATCAGTGGGGAGATGGAATGTGGCTCCGAGTCTCAGGTCAGCATGTCAGTTCCCTTAGACAGTGGAGCCGATGGCTGTCCAGTGTGTGAGCAGGATGGTCTTGCGCTGCCCTGCTGGGGTGTATGGAGTCCTGGCTGGGTAGAGTAGGAACCAGTGTCTAGGGTTTAGAGGTTTTTAGCTTTCCTTGTGAGCAATCCCTGAATGTTTGAGAGCTGAGTGTTTGAGCATTTGCCCATTTCTTTTGCAGGGGGGGTGTTGGGAGCAGCTGAAGAGAGAGGAGCCTTGTAGGTGAGTTGGGGAGGCAGCAGGAGGAGCGGGGATCCCCTGCAACTTTAGAGATGCCTTCTAAGTTTGTGTCTCACTCACTCAGGTATCCTGGAACGTGACATCCACAGTGTCCGACTCCGGTCAGGGCCTGGGTGCTGGTGAGTAGGGGGATCACTGGGGTTTGAGCCCCATGCCACACAACTCAGGTATTGCTTGTGGTTTTCTTTCTTGCAGTTGACTCTGAGTAGTCTGATGATGGCAGGAACCTCTGAGGCAGCCCTGGTGCTCCTCCTGTGCATCAAAGGTGGATTGGCATCCCCTGCTCTCGGCAAGATAAGTTCAGGGCAAAGGCCCAGAGAGGGGTTGGGCGTGGGTGCAAGTGTGTGCCTCACCTGGAGGGATTTTTGCAATGAGTCCGGTGCAGGGGGTATCCTGGAACAGGTTATTTGGAGACATCAAAGGAAGGGCTTACTTTTTATCATTGGATTCCCGTGTGCAGGGCAGAGCAGTTCTGGTGTGTGTCACATCCTTTGTCTCGTGCGTGTTTGGTGTCACGTGGTGTGTGTGGTCACGGGTGTGGGGTGTGTCACTTGGGGTCAGCCTGGACCTGCTCTGCCCTGCTCCGTGGATCAGTGGGTAGATAGAATATTGCTCCGAGTCTGACATCAACATGTCAGTTCCCTTAGACAGTGGAGCCGATGGCTGTCCAGTCTGTGAGCAGGATGGTCTTGCGATGCCCTGCTTGGGTGTATAGAGTCCCGGCTAGGAAGAGTAGGAACCAGTGTCTAGGGTTTAGAGGTTTTTGGCTTTCGTTGTGAGCAATCTCTAAATGTTTGAGAGCTGAGTGTTTGAGCATTTGCCCATGTCATTTGCAGGGGCGGTCTTGGGAGCAGCTGAAAAGAGAGGAGCCTTGTAGGTGAGTTGGGGAGGCAGCAGGAGGAGCGGGGATCCACTGCAGCTTTAGAGATGCCCTCTAATTTTGTCTCTCTCTCTCTCTCTCAGGTATCCCAGAAGATGACAGCACGTTGTCCAAGTCTGGTCAGAGTCAGTGACCCGAGGCCCTGCCTGGGTGACAGTGAGTAGAGGGATCGTGGGGGCTGGGGCCTCGTGCCACACTACTCAGATCTGGTGTCTGGTTTTCTTTCTCACAGCTGACTCCGAGTAGTGTGACGATGGCAGGAACCTCTGAGGCAGCCCAGGTGCCCCTCCTGTGCATCCAAGATGGATTGGCATTCCCTGCTCTCTGCAAGATAAGTGCAGGGCAAAGACCCAGAGAGGGGTTGGGAGTGGGTGCAAGTGTGTGCCTCACCTGGAGGGATTTTTGCAATTAGTCTGGTGCAGTGGGTATCCTGGGACAGGTTATTTGGACACATCAAAGGAAGGGCTTTTTTTTTATCATGGGATTCCCGTGTGCAGGGCAGAGCAGTTCCAGTCTGTGTCATGTCCTTTGTCTGCTCCGTGTTCTGTGTCACGTGGTGTGTGTGGTCACAGGTGTGGGGGGTGTCACTTGGGGTCAGCCTGGACCTGCTCTGCCCTGCTCCGTGGATCAGTGGGTAGATGGAATGTGGCTCCGAGTCTCAGGTCAGCATGTCAGTTCCCTTAGACAGTGGAGCCGATGGCTGTCCAGTGTGTGAGCAGGATGGTCTTGCGCTGCCCTGCTGGGGTGTATGGAGTCCTGGCTGGGTAGAGTAGGAACCAGTGTCTAGGGTTTAGAGGTTTTTGGCTTTCGTTGTGAGCAATCCCTGAATGTTTGAGAGCTGAGTGTTTGAGCATTTGCCCATTTCATTTGTAGGGCCTGGGTGCTGCTGAGTAGGGGGATCACTGGGGTTTGAGCCCCATGCTACACAACTGACGTATTGATTATGGTTTTCTTGCTCACAGCTGACTCCTAGTTGTCTGACGATGGCAGGAACCTCTGAACAAGCCTTGGTGCTCCTCCTGTGCATCAAAGATGGATTGGCATCCCTTGCTTTTGGCAAGATAAGTGCAGGGCAAAGACCCAGAGAGGGGTTGGGAGGGGTTGCAAGTGTGTGCCTGGCCTGGAGGGATTTTTGCAATTAGTCCGGTGCACGGGGTATCCTGTGACAGGTTATTTGGACGCATCAAAGGAAGGGCTTACTTTTTATCATTGGATTCCCGTGTGCAGGGCAAAGCAGTTCCAGTCTCTGTCATGTCCTTTGTCTCGTCCATGTGTTGTGTCCTTCGTCTCTTAATTGTTTCACATGGTGTGTGTGGTCACAGGTGTGGGGTGTGTCACTTGGGGTCAGCCTGGACCTGCTCTGCCCTGCTCCGTGGATCAGTGGGTAGATAGAATATTGCTCCGAGTCTGACATCAACGTCAGTTCCCTTAGACAGTGGAGCCGATGGCTGTCCAGTCTGTGAGCAGGATGGTCTTGCGCTGCCCTGCTTGGGTGTCTAGAGTCCCGGCTAGGTAGAGTAGCAGAGAGTGTGTAGGGTTTGGAGGTTTTTGGCTTTGTTGTGAGCAATCCCTGAATGTTTGAGAGCTGAGTGTTTGAGCATTTGCCCATTTCATTTGCAGGGGCGGTGTTGGGAGCAGCTGAAGAGAGAGGAGCCTTGTAGGTGAGTTGGGGAGGCAGCAGGAGGAGCGGGGATCCACTGCAGCTTTAGAGATGCCCTCTAATTTTGTCTCTCTCTCTCTCTCTCTCTCTCTCAGGTATCCCAGAAGATGACAGCACGTTGTCCAAGTCTGGTCAGAGTCAGCGACCCAAGGACCTGCCTGGGTGACAGTGAGTAGAGGGATCGTGGGGGCTGGGGCCTCGTGCCACACTCCTCAGATCTGGTGTCTGGTTTTCTTTCTCACAGCTGACTCCGAGTAGTGTGACGATGGCAGGAACCTCTGAGGCAGCCCTGGTGCCCCTCCTGTGCATCCAAGATGGATTGGCATCCCCTGCTCTCGGCAAGATAAGTGCAGGGCAAAGACCCAGAGAGGGGTTGGGAGTGGGTGCAAGTGTGTGCCTCACCTGGAGGGATTTTTGCAATTAGTCTGGTGCAGGGGGTATCCTGGGACAGGTTATTTGGACACATCAAAGGAAGGGCTTTTTTTTTATCATGGGATTCACGTGTGCAGGGCAGAGCAGTTCCAGTCTGTGTCATGTCCTTTGTCTGCTCGGTGTTCTGTGTCACGTGGTGTGTGTGGTCACAGGTGTGGGGTGTGTCACTTGGGGTCAGCCTGGACCTGCTCTGCCCTGCTCCGTGGATCAGTGGGTAGATGGAATGTGGCTCCGAGTCTCAGGTCAGCATGTCAGTTCCCTTAGACAGTGGAGCTGATGGCTGTCCAGTCTGTGAGCAGGATGGTCTTGCGCTGCCCTGCTGGGGTGTATGGAGTCCTGGCTGGGTAGAGTAGGAACCAGTGTGTAGGGTTTGGAGGTTTTTGGCTTTTGTTGTGAGCAATCCCTGAATGTTTGAGAGCTGAGTGTTTGAGCATTTGCCCATTTCATTTGTAGGGCCTGGGTGCTGCTGAGTAGGGGGATCACTGGGGTTTGAGCCCCATGCTACACAACTGACGTATTGATTATGGTTTTCTTTCTCACAGCTGACTCCTAGTTGTCTGACGATGGCAGGAACCTCTGAACAAGCCTTGGTGCTCCTCCTGTGCATCAAAGATGGATTGGCATCCCTTGCTTTTGGCAAGATAAGTGCAGGGCGAAGACCCAGAGAGGGGTTGGGAGGGGTTGCAAGTGTGTGCCTGGCCTGGAGGGATTTTTGCAATTAGTCCGGTGCACGGGGTATCCTGTGACAGGTTATTTGGACGCATCAAAGGAAGGGCTTACTTTTTATCATTGGATTCACGTGTGCAGGGCAAAGCAGTTCCAGTCTCTGTCATGTCCTTTGTCTCGTCCATGTTTTGTGTCCTTCGTCTCTTAATTGTTTCACATGGTGTGTGTGGTCACAGGTGTGGGGTGTGTCACTTGGGGTCAGCCTGGACCTGCTCTGCCCTGCTCCGTGGATCAGTGGGTAGATAGAATATTGCTCCGAGTCTGACATCAACGTCAGTTCCCTTAGACAGTGGAGCCGATGGCTGTCCAGTCTGTGAGCAGGATGGTCTTGCGATGCCCTGCTTGGGTGTCTAGAGTCCCGGCTAGGTAGAGTAGCAGAGAGTGTGTAGGGTTTGGAGGTTTTTGGCGTTTGTTGTGAGCAATCCCTGAATGTTTGAGAGCTGAGTGTTTGAGCATTTGCCCATTTCATTTGCAGGGGCGGTGTTGGGAGCAGCTGAAGAGAGAGGAGCCTTGGAGGTGAGTTGGGGAGGCAGCAGGAGGAGCGGGGATCCACTGCAGCTTTAGAGATGCCCTCTAATTTTGTCTCTCTCTCTCTCTCAGGTATCCCAGAAGATGACAGCACGTTGTCCAAGTCTGGTCAGAGTCAGCGACCCATGGACCTGCCTGGGTGACAGTGAGTAGAGGGATCGTGGGGGCTGGGGCCTCGTGCCACACTCCTCAGATCTGGTGTCTGGTTTTCTTTCTCACAGCTGACTCCGAGTAGTGTGACGATGGCAGGAACCTCTGAGGCAGCCCTGGTGCCCCTCCTGTGCATCCACGATGGATTGGCATCCCCTGCTCTCGGCAAGATAAGTGCAGGGCAAAGACCCAGAGAGGGGTTGGGAGTGGGTGCAAGTGTGTGCCTCACCTGGAGGGATTTTTGCAATTAGTCCGGTGCACGGGGTATCCTGGGACAGGTTATTTGGACGCATCAAAGGAAGGGCTTACTTTTTATCATTGGATTCCCGTGTGCAGGGCAGAGCAGTTCCAGTCTGTGTCATGTCCTTTGTCTCGTCCATGTGTTGTGTCCTTCGTCTCTTAATTGTTTCAGATGGTGTGTGTGGTCACAGGTGTGGGGTGTGTCACTTGGGGTCAGCCTGGACCTGCTCTGCCCTGCTCCGTGGATCAGTGGGTAGATGGAATGTGGCTCCGAGTCTCAGGTCAGCATGTCAGTTCCCTTAGACAGTGGAGCCGATGGCTGTCCAGTCTGTGAGCAGGATGGTCTTGCGCTGCCCTGCTGGGGTGTATGGAGTCCTGGCTGGGTAGAGTAGGAACCAGTGTCTAGGGTTTAGAGGTTTTTAGCTTTCCTTGTGAGCAATCCCTGAATGTTTGAGAGCTGAGTGTTTGAGCATTTGCCCATTTCTTTTGCAGGGGGGGTGTTGGGAGCAGCTGAAGAGAGAGGAGCCTTGTAGGTGAGTTGGGGAGGCAGCAGGAGGAGCGGGGATCCCCTGCAACTTTAGAGATGCCTTCTAAGTTTGTGTCTCACTCACTCAGGTATCCTGGAACGTGACATCCACAGTGTCCGACTCCGGTCAGGGCCTGGGTGCTGGTGAGTAGAGGGATCACTGGGGTTTGAGCCCCATGCCACACAACTCAGGTATTGCTTGTGGTTTTCTTTCTTGCAGTTGACTCTGAGTAGTCTGATGATGGCAGGAACCTCTGAGGCAGCCCTGGTGCTCCTCCTGTGCATCAAAGCTGGATTGGCATCCCCTGCTCTCGGCAAGATAAGTGCAGGGCAAAGGCCCAGAGAGGGGTTGGGAGTGGGTGCAAGTGTGTGCCTCACCTGGAGGGATTTTTGCAATGAGTCCGGTGCAGGGGGTATCCTGGAACAGGTTATTTGGAGACATCAAAGGAAGGGCTTACTTTTTATCATTGGATTCCCGTGTGCAGGGCAGAGCAGTTCTGGTGTGTGTCACATCCTTTGTCTCGTGCGTGTTTGGTGTCACGTGGTGTGTGTGGTCACAGGTGTGGGGTGTGTCACTTGGGGTCAGCCTGGAACTGCTCTGCCCTGCTCCGTGGATCAGTGGGTAGATAGAATATTGCTCAGAGTCTCCCATTACCATGTCAGTTCCCTTAGACAGTGGAGCCGATGGCTGTCCAGTCTGTGAGCAGGATAGTCTTGCGCTGCCCTGCTTGGGTGTCTAGAGTCCCGGCTAGGTAGAGTAGCTGAGAGTGTGTAGGGTTTGGAGGTTTTTGGCTTTTGTTGTGAGCAATCCCTGAATGTTTGAGAGCTGAGTGTTTGAGCATTTGCCCATTTCATTTGCAGGGGCGGTGTTGGGAGCAGCTGAAGAGAGAGGAGCCTTGTAGGTGAGTTGGGGAGGCAGCAGGAGGAGCGGGGATCCCCTGCAGCTTTAGAGATGCCCTCTAATTTTGTCTCTCTCTCTCTCTCTCTCTCTCTCTCTCAGGTATCCCAGAAGATGACCGCACGTTGTCCAAGTCTGGTCAGAGTCAGCGACCCAAGGACCTGCCTGGGTGACAGTGGGAGCTTAAGAGGGATCGGGGGGGCTGGGGGCCTCGTGCCCACTCTCAGATCTGGTGTTTGGTTTTCTTTTCACAAGCTGACTCCGGAGTAGGTAGTTGTGACGATTTGGGCAGGAAAACTCTGAGGCAGCCCCTGGTGCCCTCTGTGCATCCAAGATGGATTGGGCATCTCCCCTGCTCTCGGCCAAGATTTAAGATAAGTGCAGGGCAAAGACCCAGAGAGGGGTTGGGAGTGGGTGCAAGTGTGTGCCTCACCTGGAGGGATTTTTGCAATTAGTCGGGTGCAGGGGGTATCCTGGGACAGGTTATTTGGACACATCAAAGGAAGGGCTTTTTTTTTATCATGGGATTCCCGTGTGCAGGGCAGAGCAGTTCCAGTCTGTGTCATGTCCTTTGTCTGCTCCGTGTTCTGTGTCACGTGGTGTGTGTGGTCACAGGTGTGGGGTGTGTCACTTGGGGTCAGCCTGGACCTGCTCTGCCCTGCTCCGTGGATCAGTGGGTAGATGGAATGTGGCTCCGAGTCTCAGGTCAGCATGTCAGTTCCCTTAGACAGTGGAGCTGATGGCTGTCCAGTCTGTGAGCAGGATGGTCTTGCGCTGCCCTGCTGGGGTGTATGGAGTCCTGGCTGGGTAGAGTAGGAACCAGTGTGTAGGGTTTGGAGGTTTTTGGCTTTTGTTGTGAGCAATCCCTGAATGTTTGAGAGCTGAGTGTTTGAGCATTTGCCCATTTCATTTGTAGGGCCTGGGTGCTGCTGAGTAGGGGGATCACTGGGGTTTGAGCCCCATGCTACACAACTGACGTATTGATTATGGTTTTCTTTCTCACAGCTGACTCCTAGTTGTCTGACGATGGCAGGAACCTCTGAACAAGCCTTGGTGCTCCTCTTGTGCATCAAAGATGGATTGGCATCCCTTGCTTTTGGCAAGATAAGTGCAGGGCGAAGACCCAGAGAGGGGTTGGGAGGGGTTGCAAGTGTGTGCCTGGCCTGGAGGGATTTTTGCAATTAGTCCGGTGCACGGGGTATCCTGTGACAGGTTATTTGGACGCATCAAAGGAAGGGCTTACTTTTTATCATTGGATTCACGTGTGCAGGACAAAGCAGTTCCAGTCTCTGTCATGTCCTTTGTCTCGTCCATGTGTTGTGTCCTTCGTCTCTTAATTGTTTCACATGGTGTGTGTGGTCACAGGTGTGGGGTGTGTCACTTGGGGTCAGCCTGGACCTGCTCTGCCCTGCTCCGTGGATCAGTGGGTAGATAGAATATTGCTCCGAGTCTGACATCAACGTCAGTTCCCTTAGACAGTGGAGCCGATGGCTGTCCAGTCTGTGAGCAGGATGGTCTTGCGATGCCCTGCTTGGGTGTCTAGAGTCCCGGCTAGGTAGCGTAGCAGAGAGTGTGTAGGGTTTGGAGGTTTTTGGCTTTTGTTGTGAGCAATCCCTGAATGTTTGAGAGCTGAGTGTTTGAGCATTTGCCCATTTCATTTGTAGGGCCTGGGTGCTGGTGAGTAGGGGGATCACTGGTGTTTGATCCCCATGCCACACAACTCAGGTATTGCTTGTGGTTTTCTTTCTCGTTATTGAGTTGGAGTAACCCCGTGACCGCAGGAACCACCTCACGATGGGGCAACTGACCCAGATTGGTCATCTTGGGCTGTCCTCGTCTGCAATCTCCAAGATTTAAAGGGATGAGCAACGAGGCACTGAACTTTAGTGATGGCAGGTGCCATCCGGGTATATTTTGGGAGCATCTGGGCATTGGAGGTGAGTCGGGGAGGCAGCATGAGAAGTGGGGATGCACTGCAGCTTTAGAAATGCCCTGTAATTTTGTCTTACTTTTATTTCTCTTAGTCTCTTTTCCTGATTTTAATTCTCTCAGTCTCATCTTTTGCTTTTATTTCTCTTAGGCTCTTCTCCTGCTATTAATTCTCGTAGTTTCTTGTCCTGATTTTAATTCTCTTGGGCTCTTCTCCTGATTTTAGTTTTCTTAGGCTCTTCTCCTGATTTTATTTCTCTCAGGCTCTTTTCCTGATTTTAATACTCTTAAACTCTTCTCCTGATTTAAATTTTTTTAGACTCTTCTCCTGATTTAAATTTTTTTAGACTCTTCTCCTGATTTTAATTTTCTTAGACTCTTCTCCTGATTTTAATTTTTTTAGACTCTTCTCCTGATTTTAATTCTCTTAGGCTGTTCTCCTGATTTTATTTCTCTCAGGCTCTTCTCCTGATTTTATTTCTCTTAGGCTCTTCTCCTGATTTTGATTTTTTTTAGACTCTTCTCCTGATTTTAATTTTCTTAGACTCTTTTCCTGATTTTAATTTTCTTAGACTCCTCTCCCGATTTTAATTTTCTTAGACTCTTCTCCTGATTTTAGTTTTTTTAGGCTTAACTCCTGATTTTATTTCTCTTAGGTTCTTCTTCTGATTTTAATTTTTTTAGGTTCCTCTCCTGATTTTCATGTTTTTAGGCTCTTCTCCTGATTTTAATTCTCTTAGGCTGTTCTCCTGATTTTGATTTTTTTAGACTCTTCTCCTGATTTTAATTTTCTCAGACTCTTCTCCTGATTTTAATTTTCTTAGACTCTTCTCCTGATTTTAATTCTCTCAGACTCTTCTCCTGATTTTAATTTTTTTAGGCTCTTCTCCTGATTTTAATTCTCTTAGGCTGTTCTCCTGATTTTATTTCTCTCAGGCTCTTCTCCTGATTTGAGTTCTCTTAGGCTCTTCTCCTGATTTTGATTTTTTTAGACTCTTCTCCTGATTTTAATTTTCTCAGACTCTTCTTCTGATTTTAATTTTTTTAGGTTCCTCTCCTGATTTTCATTTTTTTAGGCTCTTCTCCTGATTTTAATTCTCTTAGGCTGTTCTCCTGATTTTATTTCTCTCAGGCTCTTCTCCTGATTTGAGT
Source organism: Pipra filicauda (assembly GCF_003945595.2). Taxonomy (NCBI): domain Eukaryota; kingdom Metazoa; phylum Chordata; class Aves; order Passeriformes; family Pipridae; genus Pipra; species Pipra filicauda. The sequence continues at coordinate 2,478 of NW_024103812.1, read as the reverse complement.
TCTCTTAGGCTCTTCTCCTGATTTTGATTTTCTTAGACTCTTCTCCTGATTTTAATTTTTTTAGACTCTTCTCCTGATTTTAATTTTCTTAGACTCTTTTCCTGTTTTTAATTTTTTTAGACTCTTCTCCTGATTTTAATTCTCTTAGGCTGTTCTCCTGATTTTATTTCTCTCAGGCTCTTCTCCTGATTTGCGTTCTCTTAGGCTCTTCTCCTGATTTTGATTTTTTTAGACTCCTCTCCCGATTTTAATTTTCTTAGACTCTTCTCCTGATTTTAGTTTTTTTAGGCTTAACTCCTGATTTTATTTCTCTTAGGCTCTTCTTCTGATTTTAATTTTTTGGGCTCTTCTCCTGATTTTAATTTTCTTAGGTTCTTCTCTTGTTTTTAATTCTCTTAGGCTTATCTGCTGATTTTATTTCTCTTAGGCTCTTCTCCTGATTTTAGTTTCCTTAGGCTTTTGTGCTGATTTTAATTTTCTTAGGCTCTTCTCCTGATTTTAATTTTCTTAGACTCTTCTCCTGATTTTAATTTTCTTAGACTCTTCTCCTGATTTTAATTTTTTTAGACTCTTCTCCTGATTTTAATTTTCTTAGACTCTTCTCCTGATTTTAATTTTCTTAGACTCTTCTCCTGATTTTAATTTTCTTAGACTCTTCTCCTGATTTTCTTAGACTCTTCTCCTGATTTTAATTTTTTTAGACTCTTCTCCTGATTTTAATTTTTTTAGACTCTTCTCCTGATTTTAATTCTCTTAGGCTGTTCTCCTGATTTTATTTCTCTCAGGCTCTTCTCCTGATTTGCGTTCTCTTAGGCTCTTCTCCTGATTTTGATTTTTTTAGACTCCTCTCCTGATTTTAATTTTCTTAGACTCTTCTCCTGATTTTAGTTTTTTTAGGCTTAACTCCTGATTTTATTTCTCTTAGGCTCTTCTTCTGATTTTAATTTTTTTAGGTTCTTCTCCTGATTTTCATTTTTTTAGGCTCTTCTCCTGATTTTAATACTCTTAGGCTCTTCTCCTGATGCTAATTTTCATGTAATTACACAAATAAATTTTCAAGCCAGTCTGCAATTACAAGCCAATAATCCAATTTTCAAAAAAACTACACCAATAAGTAAGGTTATGAAACAAAAAAAAAAAATCTAATGTGTTAAATCGCATAGCAACACTGCCACCTGGTGACATAGAAAAGGAATTGCACATATATTTCATATGAAATACTGCCACCTGCCGACGGAAAAGAGGAACTACATTAAAAAAAAATTCATAGCTGCGCCACCTGCTGACAGAAAACAGGAACTGCATTTAAAAAAAATTCCTAACAGCACCACCTGCCGAATAAAACCCGCAATTGCAACTGAAAATTAATCGAACTGCTGCCACCTTGTGGACAATCATAGAATTGCACTTAAAATTTATTTTTATTAGAAATTAATAAAAATACATAAAAAACCACTCAAATAACATCACAGACACACCTCCCAACACTAAAACAACCACCCCAAAAACCCCCATCAACCCTAGACCTAAACCTATCCCAAACCCTAACTCTAGGCCTACCTGTAAGCCAAACCGTAGCCCAAACCCCACACCTACCCCTACGGCAAGGACTATGCCTAGCCTTATAAATAACCCAAACTCTAATCCTACCCCAACACCTGGCCCTAACCCTACACCTAAACCTAGCCTAAACCCCAACCCTACGCATAACCCTAGGCCAACCCAAACCCTAACTCAACACCTAACCATAACCATTACCCCAACCCTAGGCCTGACCCACAACCTAACCCTGACACTACACCGAACTCTAGGCCAAATGTTAAGCCTGACTCTAACCCTAAACCTGGACCTAGGCCTAGAGAGAGGGTTACAGTCAGCATTATGCTTACAGTTAGATTTAGGGTTAGGGTTTACAGTTAGGTTTAGGGGTAAGTTTAGGAATAGCATTAGGGTTAGGGGTTACAGTTATACTACACCTAGACCTACCCCTAAACCTTAGGGTTAGGGGTGCAGTCGGGTTTAGGGGTAGGTTTAGGCGTAGCGTTAGGGTTCGGGGGTACAGTCAGGTTTAGGGGTAGGTTTAGGCGTAGCGTTAGGGTTCGGGGGTACAGTCGGGTTTAGGGGTAGGTTTAGGCGTAGCGTTAGGGTTCGGGGTACAGTCGGGTTTAGGGGTAGGTTTAGGCGTAGCGTTAGGGTTCGGGGTACAGTCGGGTTTAGGGGTAGGTTTAGGCGTAGCGTTAGGGTTCGGGGGTACAGTCGGGTTTAGGGGTTGGGTTAGGCGAAGCGTTAGGGTTCGGGGGTACAGTCGGGTTTAGGGGTTGGGTTAGGCGAAGCGTTAGGGTTCGGGGGTTCAGTCGGGTTTAGGGGTAGGTTTAGGCGTAGCGTTAGGGTTCGGGGGTTCAGTCGGGTTTAGGGGTAGGTTTAGGCGTAGCGTTAGGGTTCGGGGGTACAGTCGGGTTTAGGGGTAGGTTTAGGCGT
>NW_024103811.1:17205-31659 GCF_003945595.2 Pipra filicauda | reverse complement strand
TCAGCAGCTCTTTCCACCAGGAAAAAAAGTCTGGAAGCTTTGGCCATGAGGTGTAGTTGTTGGGGCAGCCTGGGCACTTCTTGGGCAGCAAGAGTTTTCTGTGGTGGCACCTTTTGTCTGGCAGGAATCTTCATTTGCATTCAATTTATCAGGAGGTGGGACCAGTCATTTCAGTGCAGGGCTGAAAAAGGGGATCAGCAGCTCTTTCCCCCAGGAAAAATAGTCTGGAACCTTTGGCTTGGAGGTGCAGTTGGTGGGGCAGCCTGGGCACTTCTTGGGCAGCAAGAGGTTTCTGTGGTGGCACCTTTTGTCTGGCAGGAATCTTCAGTTGGATTTCTATTTTTCAAGAGGTGGGACCGGCCATTGCAGTGCAGGGCTGAAAAAAGGGAACAGCAGCTCTTTCCACCAGGAAAAAAAATCTGGAAGCTTTGGCTTTGAGGTGCAGTTGGTGGGGCAGTCTGGGCACTTCTTGGGCAGCAAAGATCTTTCTGTGGTGGCACCTTTTGTCTGGCAGGAATCTTCATTTGCATTCAATTTTTCAGGAGGTGGGACCAGTCATTTCAGTGCAGGGCTGAAAAAGGGGATCAGCAGCTCTTTCCCCCAGGAAAAATAGTCTGGAACCTTTGGCTTGGAGGTGCAGTTGGTGGGGCAGCCTGGGCACTTCTTGGGCAGCAAGAGGTTTCTGTGGTGGCACCTTTTGTCTGGCAGGAATCTTCAGTTGGATTTCTATTTTTCAAGAGGTGGGACCGGCCATTGCAGTGCAGGGCTGAAAAAAGGGATCAGCCATCTCTTGCCCACAGGAAAAAAGTCTGGACCTTTGGCTGTTCAGGTGGGAGTTTTTGGGGCAGCTGGCAGCTTCTGGGCAAGCAAGAGGTTTCTGTGGTGGCACCTTTTGTCTGGCAGGAATCTTCATTTGCATTCAATATTCCAGGAGGTGGGACCAGTCATTTCAGTGCAGGGATGGAAAAAGGGAATAGCATCTCTTTCCCCCAGGAAAAAAAGTCTGGAAGCTTTGACCTTATGGTACAGTTTTTGGGGCAGCCTGGGCACTTCTTGGGCAGCAAAGAGATTTCTGTGGTGGCACCTTTTGTCTGGCAGGAATCTTCATTGTGATTCTGTATTTCAGGAGGTGGGACCGGTCATTGCAGTGCAGGGCTGGAAAAAGGGATCAGCAGCTCTTTCCACCAGGAAACAAAGTCTGGAAGCTTTGGCTTGGAGGTGCAGTTGTTGGGGCAGCTTAGGCATTTCTTGGGCAGCAAGACCTTTCTGTGGTGGCACCTTTTGTCTGGCATGAATCTTCATTTGTAGTAAATTTTATAGGAGGTGGGACCGGTCATTCCAGCGCAGGGCAGAAAAAAGGGATCAGCAGCTCTTTCCACCAGGAAAAAACGTCTGGAAGCTTTGGCTTGGAGGTGCAGTTTTTGGGGCAGCCTGGGCACTTCTTGGGCAGCAAGACCTTTCTGTGGTGGCACCTTTTGTCTGGCAGGAATCTTCATTTGGATTTCTATTTTCCAGGAGGTGGGACCGACCATTGCAGTGTCGGGCTGAAAAAAGGGAACAGCATCTCTTTCCCCCAGGAAAAAAAGTCTGGAATCTTTGACCTTGAGGTGTAGTTGATGGGGCAGCCTGGGCACTTTTTGGGCAACAAGAGGTTTCTGTGGTGGCACCTTTTGTCTGGCAGGAACCTTCATTTGTAGTAAATTTTTTAGGAGGTGGGACCGGTCATTCCAGCGCAGGGCTGAAAAAAGGGATCAGCAGCTCTTTCCACCAGGAAAAAAAGGCTGGAAGCTTTGACCTTGAGGTACAGTTTTTGGGGCAGCCTGGGCACTTCTTGGGCAGCAAGAGGTTTCTGTGGTGGACCCTTTTGTCTGGAAGGAATCTTCATTTGTAGTAAATTTTTTAGGCAGGTGGGACCAGTGATTTCAGTGCAGGGCTGAAAAAGGGGATCAGCAGCTCTTTCCACCAGGAAAAAAAGTCTTGAAGCTTTGGGCCTTGATGTAAAGTTTTCGTGGCAGCCTGGGCCACTTCTTGGAAGCAAAGAGATTTCTGGTGTGGCACTTTGTCTGGCAGGAATCTTCATTGGATTTCTATTTTCCCGGAGGTGGAGCCCACCATTTCAGGGTCGGCTGAAAAAAGGAACAGCAAATCTCTTTCCCCCAGGAAAAAAAGTCTTGAATCCTTTGACCTTGAGTTAGTTTGATGGGGCGCCTGGGGCACTTTCTTGGGCAGCAGAGGTGTCTGTGGTGGCACTTGTGTCTGGCAGGAATCTTCTTGGATTCTATTGGAAAGACGCGGGACCGCAATTGACAGTACAGGGCTGAATAAAGGGATCAGCAGCTCTTTCCACCAGGAAAAAAAGTCTGGAAGCTTTGACCTTGAGGTGTAGTTGATGGGGCAGCCTGGGCACTTCTTGGGCAGCAAGAGGTTTCTTATGTGGCACCTTTTGTCTGGCAGGAATCTTCAGTTGGAGTGAATTTTTCAGGAGGTGGGACCAGTCATTTCAGTGCAGGGCTGAAAAAAGGGATCAGCAGCTCTTTCCCCCAGGAAAAAAAGTCTGGAACCTTTGGCTTCAGGTGTAGTTGTTGGGGCAGCCTGGGCACTTCTTGGGCAGCAAGAGGTTTCTGTGGTGGCACCTTTTCTCTGGCAGGAATCTTCATCTGGACTGAATTTTTCAAGAGGTTGGACCGGCCATTGCAGTGCAGGGCTGAAAAAAGGGATCAGCAGCTCTTTCCACCAGGAAAAAAAGTCTGAAACTTTGGCCCATGAGGTTGCAGTTTTTGGTTTGGCAGCCCTGGGCACTTCTTGAAGCAGCAAGATGTCTGTGGTGGCACCTTTTTGTCGGCAGTAATCCGTCATTTGTAGTTCCAGGAGGTGGGACCGACCATTGCAGTGTCGGGCTGAAAAAAGGGAACAGCATCTCTTTCCCCCAGGAAAAAAAGTCTGGAACCTTTGGCCATGAGGTGTAGTTCTTTGGGCAACCTGGGAACTTCTTGGGCAGCATAGAGATTTCTGTAATGGCACCTTTTGTCTGGCAGTAATCTTTATTTGGAGTAAAGTTTTCAGGAGGTGGGACCGGCCTTTACAGTGCAGGGCTGGAAAAAGGGATCAGCAGCTCTTTCCACCAGGAAAAAAAGTCTGGACCCTTTGGCCATGAGGTGTAGTTGTTGGGGCAGCCTGGGCACTTCTTGGGCAGCAAGAGGTTTCTGTGGTGGCACCTTTTGTCTGGCAGGAATCTTCATTTGCATTCAATATTCCAGGAGGTGGGACCAGTCATTTCAGTGCAGGGCTGAAAAAAGGGATCAGCAGCTCTTTCCCCCAGGAAAAATAGTCTGGAAGCTTTGGCTTGGAGGTGCAGTTGGTGGGGCAGCCTGGGCACTTCTTGGGCAGCAAAGAGATTTCTGTGGTGGCACCTTTTGTCTGGCAGGAATCTTCATTGGGATTCTATTTTTCAAGAGGTTGGACCGGCCATTGCAGTGCGGGGCTGAAAAAAGGGATCAGCAGCTCTTTCCCCCAGGAAAAATAGTCTGGAACCTTTGGCTTGGAGGTGCAGTTGGTGGGGCAACCTGGGCACTTCTTGGGCAGCAAGACCTTTCTGTGGTGGCACCTTTTGTCTGGCAGGAATCTTCATTGGGATTCTATTTTTCAAGAGGTTGGACCGGCCATTGCAGTGCGGGGCTGAAAAAAGGGATCAGCAGCTCTTTCCACCAGGAAAAAAAGTCTGGAACCTTTGGCTTCAGGTGTAGTTGTTGGAGCAGCCTGGGCACTTCTTGGGCAGCAAGACCTTTCTGTGGTGGCACCTTTTGTCTGGCAGGAATCTTCATTTGCATTCAATTTTTCAGGAGGTGGAACCAGTCATTGCAGTGCAGGGCTGAAAAAAGGGATCAGCAGCTCTTTCCCCAGGAAAAAAAACGTCTGGCACTTTGGCTTGGCGGTGCAGTTGGTGAGGCCAGCCCGGGCATTTCTTGGGCAGCAAGCGGTTTCTGTGGTGCCACCTTTTGTTTGGTAGGGACTCTTCAGCTGGACTGGAATTTTTCCAAGAGGTTGGACCGGCCATTGCAGTGCAGGGCTGAAAAAGGGATCAGCCGCTCTTTCCCCCAGGAAAACAAAAAGTCTGGAAACTTTGGCTTCAGGGTAGTTGTTGGGGCCCTCCTGGGCCACTTCTGGGCAGCCAAGGACCTTTCTGTGTGCACCTTTTGTCTGTAGGATCTTCATCGAACTGCATTTTTCAAGAGGTTGCCGGCCATGCAGTGCCGGGACTGAAAAAAGGGAACAGCATCTCTTTCCCCCAGGAAAAAAAGTCTGGAACCTTTGGCCATGAGATGTAGTTGTTGGGGCACCCTGGGCACTTCTTGGGCAGCAAGACCTTTCTGTGGTGGCACCTTTTGTGTGGCAGCAATCTTCATTGGGATTCTATTTTTCAGGAGGTGGGACCGGCCATTGCAGTGCAGGGCTGAAAAAAGGGATCAGCACCTCTTTCCCCCAGGAAAAAAAGTCTGGAACCTTTGGCTTCAGGTGTAGGTGTTGGGGCAGCCTGGGCACTTCTTGGGCAGCAAGAGGTTTCTGTGGTGGCACCTTTTGTCTGGCAGGAATCTTCAGTTGGATTTCTATTTTTCAGGAGGTGGGACCGGCCATTGCAGTGCAGGGCTGAAAAAAGGGAACAGCAGCTCTTTCCACCAGGAAAAAAAGTCTGGAAGCTTTGGCCATGAGGTGTAGTTGTTGGGGCAGCCTGGGCACTTCTTGGGCAGCAAGAGTTTTCTGTGGTGGCACCTTTTGTCTGGCAGGAATCTTCAGTTGGAGTTAATTTTTCAGGAGGTAGGACCAGTCATTTCAGTGCAGGGCTGAAAAAAGGGATCAGCAGCTCTTTCCCCCAGGAAAAATAGTCTGGAACCTTTGGCTTGGAGGTGCAGTTGGTAGGGCAGCCTGGGCACTTCTTGGGCAGCAAGACCTTTCTGTGGTGGCACCTTTTTCTGGCAGGAATCTTCATCTGGACTGAATTTTTCAAGAGGTTGGACCGGGCATTGCAGTGCAGGGCTGAAAAAAGGGATCAGCAGCTCTTTCCACCAGGAAAAAAGTCTGGAAGCTTTGACCTTGAGGTGTAGTTGATGGGGCAGCCTGGGCACTTCTTGGGCAGCAAGAGTTTTCTGTGGTGGCACCTTTTGTCTGACAGGAATCTTCATTTGCATTCAATTTTTCAGGAGGTGGGACTAGTCATTGCAGTGCAGGGCTGAAAAAAGGGATCAGCAGCTCTTTCCACCAAGAAAAAAAGTCTGGAAGATTTCCCTTGGAGGTGCAGTTGGTAGGGCAGCCTGGGCACTTCTTGGGCAGCAAGAGGTTTCTGTGGTGGCACCTTTTCTCTGGCAGGAATCTTCATCTGGACTGAATTTTTCAAGAGGTTGGACCGGCCATTGCAGTGCAGGGCTGAAAAAGGGATCAGCAGCTCTTTCCACCAAGAAAAAAAGTCTGGAAGCTTTGGCTTGGAGGTGCAGTTTTTGTGGCAGCCTGGGCACCTCTTGGGAAGCAAAGAGGTTTCTGTGGTGGCACTTTTTGTCTGGCAGGAATCTTCATTTGGATTTCTATTTTCCAGGAGGTGGGACCGGCCATTGCAGTGCAGGGCTGAAAAAAGGGAACAGCATCTCTTTCCCCCAGGAAAAAAAGTCTGGAACCTTTGGCTTCAGGTGTAGTTTTTGGGGCAGCCTGGGCACTTCTTGGGCAGCAAGACCTTTCTGTGGTGGCACCTTTTGTCTGGCAGGAATCTTCATTTGCATTCAATATTCCAGGAGGTGGGACCAGTCATTTCAGTGCAGGGATGGAAAAAGGGAATAGCATCTCTTTCCCCCAGGAAAAAAAGTCTGGAAGCTTTGACCTTATGGTACAGTTTTTGGGGCAGCCTGGGCACTTCTTGGGCAGCAAAGAGATTTCTGTGGTGGCACCTTTTGTCTGGCAGGAATCTTCATTGTGATTCTGTATTTCAGGAGGTGGGACCGGTCATTGCAGTGCAGGGCTGGAAAAAGGGATCAGCAGCTCTTTCCACCAGGAAACAAAGTCTGGAAGCTTTGGCTTGGAGGTGCAGTTGTTGGGGCAGCTTAGGCATTTCTTGGGCAGCAAGACCTTTCTGTGGTGGCACCTTTTGTCTGGCATGAATCTTCATTTGTAGTAAATTTTATAGGAGGTGGGACCGGTCATTCCAGTGCACGGCAGAAAAAAGGGATCAGCAGCTCTTTCCACCAGGAAAAAACGTCTGGAAGCTTTGGCTTGGAGGTGCAGTTTTTGGGGCAGCCTGGGCACTTCTTGGGCAGCAAGACCTTTCTGTGGTGGCACCTTTTGTCTGGCAGGAATCTTCATTTGGATTTCTATTTTCCAGGAGGTGGGACCGACCATTGCAGTGTCGGGCTGAAAAAAGGGAACAGCATCTCTTTCCCCCAGGAAAAAAAGTCTGGAATCTTTGACCTTGAGGTGTAGTTGATGGGGCAGCCTGGGCACTTTTTGGGCAGCAAGAGGTTTCTGTGGTGGCACCTTTTGTCTGGCAGGAACCTTCATTTGTAGTAAATTTTTTAGGACGTGGGACCGGTCATTCCAGCGCAGGGCTGAAAAAAGGGATCAGCAGCTCTTTCCACCAAGAAAAAAAGTCTGGAAGCTTTGACCTTGAGGTGTAGTTGATGGGGCAGCCTGGGCACTTCTTGGGCAGCAAGAGGTTTCTGTGGGGGCACCTTTTGTCTGGCAGGAATCTTCAGTTGGAGTTAATTTTTCAGGAGGTGGGACCAGTCATTTCAGTGCAGGGCTGAAAAAAGGGATCAGCAGCTCTTTCCACCAGGAAAAAAAAGTCTGGAAGCTTTGGCCTTGAGGTAAAGTTTTCGTGGCAGCCTGGGCACTTCTTTGGAAGCAAAGAGATTTCTGTGGTGGCACCTTTTGTCTGGCAGGAATCTTCATTTGGATTTCTATTTTCCAGGAGGTGGGACCGACCATTGCAGTGTCGGGCTGAAAAAAGGGAACAGCATCTCTTTCCCCCAGGATAAAAAGTCTGGAATCTTTGACCTTGAGGTGTAGTTGATGGGGCAGCCTGGGCACTTCTTGGCAGCAAAGAGATTTCTGTGGTGGCACCTTTTGTCTGGCAGGAATCTTCATTGGGATTCTATTTTTAAAGACGCTGGACCGGCAATTGCAGTACAGGGCTGAATAAAGGGATCAGCAGCTCTTTCCACCAGGAAAAAAAGTCTGGAAGCTTTGACCTTGAGGTGTAGTTGATGGGGCAGCCTGGGCACTTCTTGGGCAGCAAGAGGTTTCTGTGGTGGCACCTTTTGTCTGGCAGGAATCTTCATTTGCATTCAATTTTCCAGCAGGTGGGACCAGTCATTTCAGTGCAGGGCTGAAAAAAGGGATCAGCAGCTCTTTCCACCAGGAAAAAAAGTCTGGAACTTTGGCTTCAGGTGTAGTTGTTGGGGCAGCCTGGGCACTTCTTGGGCAGCAAGAGGTTTCTGTGGTGGCACCTTTTGTCTGGCAGGAATCTTCATCTGGACTGAATTTTTCAAGAGGTTGGACCGGCCACTGCAGTGCAGGGCTGAAAAAGGGATCAGCAGCTCTTTCCACCAAGAAAAAAAGTCTGGAAACTTTGGCCATGAGGTGCAGTTTTTGTGGCAGCCTGGGCACTTCTTGAGCAGCAAGAGGTTTCTGTGGTGGCACCTTTTGTCTGGCAGTAATCTTCATTTGTAGTAAATTTTTTAGGAGGTGGGACCAGTCATTTCAGTGCAGGGCTGAAAAAAGGGATCAGCAGCTCTTTCCACCAGGAAAAAAAAGTCTGGACGCTTTGGCCTGGAGGTAAAGTTTTTGTGGCAGCCTGGGCACTTCTTGGGAAGCAAAGAGATTTCTGTGGTGGCACCTTTTGTCTGGCAGGAATCTTCATTTGGATTTCTCTTTTCAAGAGGTTGGACCGGCCATTGCAGTGCAGGGCTGAAAAAAGGGAACAGCAGCTCTTTCCACCAAGAAAAAAAGTCTGGAACCTTTGGCCATGAGTTGTAGTTGTTGGGGCAGCCTGGGCAGTTCTCGGGCAGCAAGACCTTTCTGTGGTGGCACCTTTTGTGTGGCAGGAATCTTCAGCTGGAGTTAATTTTTCAGGAGGTGGAACCAGTCATTTCAGTGCAGGGCTGAAAAAAGTGATCAGCAGCTCTTTCCACCAAGAAAAAAAGTCTGGAAGCTTTGGCTTGGAGGTGCAGTTTTTCTGGCAGCCTGGGCACTTCTTGGGCAGCAAGAGGTTTCTGTGGTGGCACCTTTTGTGTGGCAGGAATCTTCATTTGCATTCAATTTTTCAGGAGGTGGAACCAGTCATTGCAGTGCAGGGCTGAAAAAAGAGATCAGCAGCTCTTTCCACGAAGTAAAAAAGTCTGGAAGCTTTCCCTTGGAGGTGCAGTTGGTAGGGCAGCCTGGGCACTTCTTGGGCAGCAAGACCTTTCTGTGGTGGCACCTTTTCTCTGGCAGGAATCTTCATCTGGACTGAATTTTTCAAGAGGTTGGACCGGCCATTGCAGTGCAGGGCTGAAAACAGGGATCAGCAGCTCTTTCCACCAAGAAAAAAAGTCTGGAAGCTTTGGCTTGGAGGTGCAGTTGTTGGGGCAGCCTGGGCACTTCTTGGGCAGCAAGAGGTTTCTGTGGTGGCACCTTTTGTCTGGCAGGAATCTTCATTTGGATTTCTATTTTTCAGGAGGTGGGACCGGCCACTGCAGTGCAGGGCTGAAAAAAGGGAACAGCAGCTCTTTCCCCCAGGAAAAAAAGTCTGGAAGCTTTGGCTTGGAGGTGCAGTTGGTAGGGCAGCTTGGGCTCTTCTTGGGCAGCAAGACCTTTCTGTGGTGGCACCTTTTGTCTGGCAGGAATCTTCATTTGTAGTAAATTTTATAGGAGGTGGGACCGGTCATTCCAGTGCACGGCAGAAAAAAGGGATCAGCAGCTCTTTCCACCAGGAAAAAACGTCTGGAAGCTTTGGCTTGGAGGTGCAATTTTTGGGGCAGCCTGGGCACTTCTTGGGCAGCAAGAGGTTTCTGTGGTGGCACCTTTTGTCTGGCAGTAATCTTCATCTGGACTAAATTTTTCAAGAGGTTGGACCGGCCATTGCAGTGCAGGGCTGAAAAAAGGGATCAGCAGCTCTTTCCCCCAGGAAAAAAAGTCTGGAAGCTTTGACCTTGAGTTGTAGTAGATGAGGCAGCCTGGGCACTTCTTGGGCAGCAAGAGGTTTCTGTGGTGGCACCTTTTGTCTGGCAGGAATCTTCAGCTGGACTGAATTTTTCAAGAGGTTGGACCGGCCATTGCAGTACAGGGCTGAAAAAAGGGATCAGCAGCTCTTTCCACCAGGAAAAAAAGTCTGGAAGCTTTGACCTTGAGGTGTAGTTGTTGGGGCAGCCTGTGCACTTCTTGGGCAGCAAGAGGTTTCTGTGGTGGCACCTTTTGTCTGGCAGGAATCTTCATTTGCATTCAATTTTTCAGGAGGTGGGCGACCCGTCTTCATGCAGGGGCTGAAAAAAAGGGATCACAGCTCTTTCCCCCAGGAAAAAAAGTCTGGAAACTTTGCTTTCAGGTTGTAGGTTTTTGGGGCTCTGGGGCACTTCTTGGGCACAAGAGGTTCTGTGGTTTGCCACCTTTTCTCTGGCAGGACTCTTCAATCTGGACTGAACTTTTTCAAGAGGTTGGACCGGCCATTGCAGTGCAGGGCTGAAAAAGGGATCAGCAGCTCTTTCCACCAAGAAAAAAAGTCTGGAAACTTTGGCCATGAGGTGCAGTTTTTGTGGCAGCCTGGGCACTTCTTGAGCAGCAAGAGGTTTCTGTGGTGGCACCTTTTGTCTGGCAGGAATCTTCATTTGTAGTAAATTTTTTAGGAGGTGGGACCAGTGATTTCAGTGCAGGGCTGAAAAAAGGGATCAGCAACTCTTTCCACCAGGAAAAAAAAGTCTGGAAGCTTTGGCCTGGAGGTAAAGTTTTTGGGGCAGCCTGGGCACTTCTTGGGTAGCAAAGAGATTTCTGTGGTGGCACCTTTTGTCTGGCAGGAATCTTCATTTGGATTTCTATTTTCCAGGAGGTGGGACCGACCATTGCAGTGTCGGGCTGAAAAAAGGGAAGAGCATCTCTTTCCCCCAGGAAAAAAAGTCTGGAACCTTTGGCCATGAGTTGTAGTTGTTGGGGCAGCCTGGGCACTTCTTGGGCAGCAAGACCTTTCTGTGGTGGCACCTTTTGTCTGGCAGGAATCTTCATTGGGATTCTATTTTTCAGGAGGTGGGACCGGCCATTGCAGTGCAGGGCTGAAAAAAGGGATCAGCAGCTCTTCCCACCATGAAAAAAAGTCTGGAAGCTTTGACCTTGAGGTGTAGTTGATGGGGCAGCCTGGGCACTTCTTGGGCAGCAAGACCTTTCTGTGGTGGCACCTTTTGTCTGGCAGGAATCTTCATTTGCATTCAATTTTTCAGGAGGTGGAACCAGTCATTGCAGTGCAGGGCTGAAAAAAGAGATCAGCAGCTCTTTCCACCAAGAAAAAAAGTCTGGAAGCTTTCCCTTGGAGGTGCAGTTGGTAGGGCAGCCTGGGCACTTCTTGGGCAGCAAGAGGTTTCTGTGGTGGCACCTTTTCTCTGGCAGGAATCTTCATCTGGACTGAATTTTTCAAGAGGTTGGACCGGCCATTGCAGTGCAGGGCTGAAAAAAGGGATCAGCAGCTCTTTCCACCAAGAAAAAAAGTCTGGAAGCTTTGGCTTGGAGGTGCAGTTGTTGCGGCAGCCTGGGCACTTCTTGGGCAGCAAGAGGTTTCTGTGGTGGCACCTTTTGTCTGGCAGGAATCTTCATTTGGATTTCTATTTTTCAGGAGGTGGGACCGGCCATTGCAGTGCAGGGCTGAAAAAAGGGAACAGCAGCTCTTTCCCCCAGGAAAAAAAGTCTGGAAGCTTTGGCTTGGAGGTGCAGTTGGTAGGGCAGCTTGGGCTCTTTCTTGGGCGCAAGCCCTTTCTGGGTGGAAACCTTTTGTCGGCAGGAATCTTCATTTGTTACGTAAATTTCTAGGAGGTGGGACCGGCGTCATTTCCCGTGCACGGCAGAAAAAAAGGGTCAGAACCGAGAAAAAGGGATCAGCAGATCTTTTTTCCACCAGGAAAACCCGTCTGAAGCTTTGGCTTGAGTTGCAATTTTGGGGGCAGCCTGGGCACTCTGGGAGCAGCGGTTTCTGGGGTTGGCACCTTGTCTGGCAGTTACTCTTCATCTGGACTCTAAATTTTTCCAAGAGAGAGGTTGGACCCCATGCAGTGCAGGCTGAAAAAAAGGGAACAGCAGCTCTTTCCACCAGGAAAAAAAGTCTGGAACCTTTGGCTTCAGGTGTAGTTGTTGGGGCAGCCTGGGCCCTTCTTGGGCAGCAAGAGGTTTCTGTGGTGGCACCTTTTGTCTGGCAGGAATCTTCATCTGGACTGAATTTTTCAAGAGGTTGGACCGGTCATTGCAGTGCAGGGCTGAAAAAAAGGGATCAGCAGCTCTTTCCACCAGGAAAAAACGTCTGGAACCTTTGGCTTGGAGGTGTAGTTGTTGGGGCAGCCTGGGCACTTCTTGGGCAGCAAGAGGTTTCTGTGGTGGCACCTTTTGTCTGGCAGGAATCTTCATTGGGGTTCTATTTTTAAAGACGTTGGACCGGCAATTGCAGTACAGGGCTGAAAAAAGGGATCAGCAGCTCTTTCCACCAGCAAAAAAAGTCTGGAAGCTTTGACCTTGAGGTGTAGTTGATGGGGCAGCCTGGGCACTTCTTGGGCAGCAAGAGGTTTCTGTGGTGGCACCTTTTGTCTGGCAGGAATCTTCATTTGTAGTAAATTTTTTAGGAGGTGGGACCAGTCATTTCAGTGCAGGGCTGAAAAAAGGGATCAGCAGCTCTTTCCCCCAGGAGAAATAGTCTGGAACCTTTGGCTTGGAGATGCAGTTGTTGGGGCAGCCTGGGCACTTCTTGGGCCGCAAGAGGTTTCTGTGGTGGCACCTTTTGTCTGGCAGTAATCTTCATCTGGACTAAATTTTTCAAGAGGTTGGACCGGCCATTGCAGTGCAGGTTTGAAAAAAGGGATCAGCAGCTCTTTCCACCAGGAAAAAAAAGTCTGGAAGCTTTGGCCTGGAGGTAAAGTTTTTGGGGCAGCCTGGGCACTGCTTGGGAAGCAAAGAGATTTCTGTGGTGGCACCTTTTGTCTGGCAGGAATCTTCATTTGGATTTCTATTTTCCAGGAGGTGGGACCGGCCATTGCAGTGTCGGGCTGAAAAAAGGGAACAGCATCTCTTTCCCCCAGGAAAAAAAGTCTGGACTCTTTGACCTTGAGGTATAGTTGATGGGGCAGCCTGGGCACTTCTTGGGCAGCAAGAGGTTTCTGTGGTGGCACCTTTTGTCTGGCAGGAATCTTCATTTGTAGTAAATTTTTTAGGATGTGGGACCGGTCATTCCAGCGCAGGGCTGAAAAAAGGGATCAGCAGCTCTTTCCACCAAGAAAAAAAGTCTGGAATCTTTGACCTTGAGGTGTAGTTGATGGGGCAGCCTGGGCACTTCTTGGGCAGCAAGAGGTTTCTGTGGTGGCACCTTTTGTCTGGCAGGAATCTTCATTGGGATTCTATTTTTCAAGAGGTTGGACCGGCCATTGCAGTGCAGGGCTGAAAAAGGGATCAGCAGCTCTTTCCACCAAGAAAAAAAGTCTGGAAGCTTTGGCTTGGAGGTGCAGTTGTTGGGGCAGCCTGGGCACTTCTTGGGCAGCAAGAGGTTTCTGTGGTGGCACCTTTTGTCTGGCAGGAACCTTCAGTTGGAGTGAATTTTTCAGGAGGTGGGACCAGTCATTTCAGTGCAGGGCTGAAAAAAGGGATCAGCAGCTCTTTCCCCCAGGAAAAAAAGTCTGGAACCTTTGGCTTCAGGTGTAGTTGTTGGGGCAGCCCGGGCACTTCTTGGGCAGCAAGAGGTTTCTTTGGTGGCACCTTTTGTCTGGCAGGAATCTTCATCTGGACTGAATTTTTCAAGAGGTTGGACCGGCCATTGCAGTGCAGGGCTGAAAAAGGGATCAGCAGCTCTTTCCACCAGGAAAAAAAGTCTGGAAACTTTGGCCATGAGGTGCAGTTTTTGTGGCAGCCTGGGCACTTCTTGGGCAGCAAGAGGTTTCTGTGGTGGCACCTTTTGTCTGGCAGTAATCTTCATTTGTAGTAAATTTTTTAGGAGGTGGGACCAGTCATTTCAGTGCAGGGCTGAAAAAAGGGATCAGCAGCTCTTTCCACCAGGAAAAAAAAGTCTGGAAGCTCTGGCCTTGAGGTAAAGTTTTTGTGGCAGCCTGGGCACTTCTTGGGAATCAAAGAGATTTCTGTGGTGGCACCTTTTGTCTGGCAGGAATCTTCATTTGGATTTCTATTTTCCAGGAGGTGGGACCGACCATTGCAGTGTCGGGCTGAAAAAAGGGAAGAGCATCTCTTTCCCCCAGGAAAAAAAGTCTGGAACCTTTGGCCATGAGTTGTAGTTGTTGGGGCAGCCTGGGCACTTCTTGGGCAGCAAGACCTTTCTGTGGTGGCACCTTTTGTGTGGCAGGAATCTTCACTGGGATTCTATTTTTAAAGACGTTGGACCGGCAATTGCAGTACAGGGCTGAAAAAAGGGATCAGCAGCTCTTTCCACCAGGAAAAAAAGTCTGGAAGCTTTGACCTTGAGGTGTAGTTGATGGGGCAGCCTGGGCACTTCTTGGGCAGCAAGACCTTTCTGTGGTGGCACCTTTTGTCTGGCAGGAATCTTCATTTGCATTCTTTTTTCCAGGAGGATGGACCAGTCATTGCAGCGCAGGGCTTAAAAAAGGGAACAGCAGCTCTTTCCACCAGGAAAAAAACGTCTGGAAGCTTTGGCTTCAGGTGCAGTTGTTGGGGCAGTCTGGGCACTTCTTGGGCAGGAAGAATTTTCTGTGGTGGCACTTTTTGTCTGGCAGGAATCTTCATTTGGATTTCTTATTTTTCAGGAGTTGGAGCGGCCCATTGCAGTGGCAGTGCTGAAAAGGGACAGCAGCTCTTTCCACCAGGAAAAAAAGTCTGGAAGCTATGGCTTGGAGGTGCAGTTGGTAGGGCAGCTTGGGCTCTTCTTGGGCAGCAAGACCTTTCTGTGGTGGCACCTTTTGTCTGGCAGGAATCTTCATTTGTAGTAAATTTTATAGGAGGTGGGACCGGTCATTCCAGTGCACGGCAGAAAAAAGGGATCAGCAGATCTTTCCACCAGGAAAAAACGTCTGGAAGCTTTGGCTTGGAGGTGCAATTTTTGGGGCAGCCTGGGCACTTCTTGGGCAGCAAGAGGTTTCTGTGGTGGCACCTTTTGTCTGGCACTAATCTTCATCTGGACTAAATTTTTCAAGAGGTTGGACCGGCCATTGCAGTGCAGGGCTGAAAAAAGGGATCAGCAGCTCTTTCCCCCAGGAAAAAAAGTCTGGAACCTTTGACCTTGAGTTGTAGTTGATG
>NW_024103811.1:0-16568 GCF_003945595.2 Pipra filicauda | reverse complement strand
TAAAAAATAGAACCCACAAGCAGAAAGGCGATCTCCTACAGTGTTGTAACCTTTTAAGTCCACTTGTTGCCACACAAGAATAGCATGCCAATATCACATCCAAAGATACAGAATCTATTTATAGAGATACACACAAATAGATACCTAGACATATCTATCTGTATATATACATATCTATACAAATACACACAAGAAAGTTTGGGGTTCCTGATGAGAGTTCTACATGGGTAACAGCGGACTGGTTTGATGTGTCATACACCTGGGGGGACCATGAATGTAAGCTCTGAGTTTTGATTTATTGTCCTGGTTTGTAACTGCCTGCCTTCCCTTTGAGGGGAACACAGGCCTCTGATTTGTTTTACTTGGCAGTGTAGACTAGGGGCAGAAGAGTTTTTAGAGCCAAAGAGCTCGATGCAGATTCAGTTCCTTTAGTGGTGCCTAAAACTCAGGAGCTGGACTCCACGGTGCCGGTGGGACCCTCCCAACTCAGCACGTTCCATGATTCCATCAAGTCCAACTGTCAGCCCAGCACTGCCCCAGGAACCCCCCAACCCACTAAAGCCTGTCAGCCATGGCCAGATGCCGGCGCCTCTGAAACACCTGCCGGGGTGCTGGCTCCGCCTGGGCAACCCATTGCAGTGCCCGCGCCCCCCCCGAAAAACACAGCGAGAAACCTTTCTCCAGGAGCTGACCTGAAGCTCCCCTGCCTCGGCCTCGGGCCACGTCCCCCGGTCCTGCCAGCGCAGGCTCCTTTCCAGCCCCTCGGCAGAAGGCGGCTCAGGGCTCCCCTCTGCCCCCCCGGCCGGCTCCGCTCCGGCCCCGCTCCCGCCACGGCCCCGCTCGGCTCTGCACGGGGAAGGAACGCGCCCAGCCCCGGCCCGACACCCCCGGGGGCCGCGCACCGGGGGTCCCTGCCCGGGGGTCACTTGCCAGGGGTTGTTCACCGCGGGTCGCTCATCGGGGGTCCCTCCCCGGGGTTCCCTCCCCGGGGGTCACTTGCCGGGGATTGTTCACCGCGGGTCATTCACCGGGGGTCCCTCCCCGGGGTTCCCTCCCCGGGGGTCACTTGCCGGGCATTGTTCACCGCGGGTCGCTCACCGGGGTCCTTCCCCAGGGCTCACTTACCGGGGCTTCTTCCCCGCGAGTCGCTCACCGGCTGTCACTTACTGGGGGCCGCTCACCAGAGGCCACTCGCCGGGGGCCGCACACGGGGAGGCTCTCCCCCGGGGCCGCGCACCGGGGGCCACTCGCCGGGGGTCTCTCCCTCGGGGCCGCGCACCGGGGGCCACTCGCCGGGGGTCTCTCCCTCGGGGCCGCGCACCGGGGGCCACTCGCCGGGGGTCTCTCCCTCGGGGCCGCGCACCGGGGGCCGCGCACCGGGGGCCACTCGCCGGGGGTCTCTCCCCCGGGGGCCGCTGCCCGGAGGTCGCTCAGCGGCCACGCTCCCGCTCCCGGCCTCGCCCGCTCCCACCCAAACCCCAACAAACGCCCCTCTCGGCCCCGCCCCCGCCCCGCCCAATCCCCGCCTCGCCCCGCCCACGCCGCCGCCTCCCATTGGCTGCGCACCTTCGGCCGTGGAGCGAGGAGCGCGCGAGGAGCGTTGCCTGGAAACCGGCGAGGGAATCCCGGGAATCCTCGAGGCGCCGGCGCTGCCCCGCCACTCCTGGAGCGAGCGGCCGTGCCCGCGCGGGGAGCGGGCACTCAGCGCCTGGCTGCGGCCGCCACAACGGCCAGGGAAGCAGGCGCGCGGAAGGCGGGCTTCGGCCCCCGGCCAGCCAGGAGCCCTAAAAAGAACAAAAGTGTTGAAAGAGAGGGAACTCATCGCACCATCACAGAACATGCTGAGGTGCAAGGGACCCACGAGGAGCGTCGAGTGCAAGCCTTTGCCCGGCACAGGACCGACCCCAAGAGTCACTCCATGTGCCTCAACTCTGCCAGCCTTGCTGCTGTGATCACTGCCCTGGGGAGCCTGGTCCAGTGCCAACCACCCTCGCAGGGAAGAACCTTTCCCAAATATCCACCCTAAACCCACGTGAAAAAAACCCATTTGCAACCAAAAAAAAAAACCAGTTTCTAGTTTCTTCCTTCCCCTTCTCCTTCTTTAGTGTTTACACAACAGTACTGCAGTGCCCTACTGGCTCAAAACTGAACTACTTGAAGTCCTTGCCGTATAGGCTGGATTTTGTCCCATAGGCAGAGGCTAATCTGTCTGCAGGCCACCAGGACTGCCAGAGCTTGGGGAAGGGATGGAGGCTATCGCAGGAAGGAACAGAGATGCGGAGATATTCCCTGATATTCTACTCTAGAGGCGGCTCAAGAGACAGCCCTGCAGTTGGAAACACTTGCCTTCGTCATTGGACGATCTTGTCCAGCAGCACAGAAAGGATCTTCTCCTCCGGCAAAGCCGCAGCTTCCCGGGAGCTGTGGATTGAGAACCGGTGTCTTGGGGACAAGAGCTGCTGGGCCACCTGCTCCTGGGAATCTTAGACTGCAATGGCCTGGGCTCCCACTCCTACCCGCAGCCTTTTGCTGCCATGTGCATCCTCGGCGAGGAGTGGGCTCTGCTCTTCCCCGCCCCTCCCCGGCAGCAGGGAGACCTGGCCAGAGGGGCTCCTGTGTGTGACTCCGGCAGGTCTCCCAAAGGCTCTGGGAGGGATGGAGTCTGTTGCCAGAAGTAACTGAGAGGCCGAGTGTAGCAGTTCGTTTGGATACATGTCCGGAATAAAGACAAGTGCCAGAAATATTCAAACACACAAAATATCTTTTATTACAGTGAGAATAAAAATAATAGTAATAAACTTAGCAAGAGGAATTAAAAACTAAAAAAAAGGATACAAAATAACTACCTTATCGGGTGGCATTCAAACAAATACTACGAACAGCATTTAATACAGTATTAACTAGTGAAAAGGGATACCAAAAAAGGATCTTAACACAATAGTATGGATAACACGATACTGGTTAGTAAAGAGGGAAACTAAAGGAAAACTACTATAAACATAAAAGGGGAATTAAAGGAACACTAAAAGGATATTAAAAAGTTTGTTCTCTCAGTTGCTTCCTATCAAAAAACTGTGCTTACCCACACAGACAGGCCAGGGCTGTCAGGATCTGCAGCAGCTGGTCGGTACCCGTGCTTAGCGGGCGTCCCCGCGGAGCAACACAGTCTCGGTGGTAGGATGAGGATCGCTCAACTCAGCAGTCCCGACACCCCATTTTTATCAGTTCCACGTTACACTACGTAGGGCCAGGGCGCAGTATAAGGTGAGGCCTGAATGGCAGCCAAACACCGCCTAATCATTACCTAATGGCAACAGTCTGCGCGTGCCCTACTTGTAGGGCAAGGGGCGAGCGACCCCTGCCCACATAATCTTCCTCCCATCATCATCTTTCTCACCCCTATGTAGGACCTCTACCACTGTGTTTCAAGGGTAGATGTATCTATCTTGCAATAGGTAGCAAAACCAAGGAAGAACTCGGCTCTGATAATAGGGGACATCAAACTGACTTGCTAAAAAGCACAATGGACCTCACAATTAGCTTGTGCCATGAAGTTACATTGTACCATACTCTAGCTGGTTTCACATCCTAATATGATTTCGCTCTCACGCCTCTATGCTCCATTGATCATCTAATTCAAAAGTACCCCCCTTACACCGAGATACTCCATCCCCTGCTCTTGCCATACTGGATCAGGGGAGAGCCCTGGAGTCGGGAACACCTGCTTTTGCCATAGGAGACAACGCAGCACGTGTTGCTGCACAGGATCCTGATGTGGCACTGGGAGAGGATCAAGGGACCCATGGATTGGGCACCTCATACTTGGGATAAAGTGTCATTTGTCTTCAATTTTGGGAGACGAGTGCAGGGTTCCGAAAAGAAAGAAACAACAGCCTTTATCCCAAGAAAGAAAGCCTGTATACTTTTGCTTTGAGGAGCAGTTGGTGGGACAGCCTGGGCACTTCTTGGGCAGCAAGAGCTTCTGTGGTGGCACCTTTTATCTGGCAACAATCTTCATTTAGATTCAACTTTTGGGTCTAGTTTGACCATTGCAGAGCAGGGCTGAAAAAAAAGGAAAAGCAGCCCTTTCCTCCAGGCAAGAAAGTCTGGATCCTTTGGCTTCAGGTGCAGTTGGTGGGGCAGCCTGGGCAATTCTTGGGCAGGAAGAGCTTTCTGTGGTGACACCTTTTATCTGGCAGGAATCTTCACTTGGATTCAGTTTTGGGGTGGTGGGGTCGGACATTACAGCGCAGAGCTGAAAAAAGGGAACAGCAGCTCTTTCCCCCAGAAAACAAAATCTGGATCCTTTGGCTTTGAGGTGCAGTTGTTGTGGCAGCGTGGGCACTTCTTGGGCAGCAAGAGGTTTCTGTGGTGGCACCTTTTGTCTGGCAGGAATCTTCAGCTGGAGTCTATTTCAGGAGTTTGTTTGGCCTATGCAGGGTAGGGCGGAAAAAAAGGGAATCAGTAGCCCTTTCCCCCAGGAAAGAAAGTCTGGATCCTTTGGCTTCAGGTGCAGTTGTTGGGGCAGCCTGGGCACTTCTTGGGCAGGAAGAGTTTTCTGTGGTGGCACCTTTTGTCTGGCAGGAATCTTCATTTGGATTCTATTTTTCAGGAGGTGGGACTGGCCACTGCAGAGCAGGGCTGAAAAAAGGGAACAGCAGCCCTTACCCCCAGGAAAAAAAGTCTGGAAGCTTTGGATTGTAGGTGCAGTTTTTGGGGCAGCCTGGGCACTTCTTGGGCAGCAAGAACCTTCTCTGGTGGCACCTTTTGTCTGGCAGGAATCTTCAGTTGGAGTAAATTTTTCATGAGTTACTTTGGCCTATGCAGGGCAGGGCTAAAAAAAAGGGAATTAGCAGCCCTTTTTCTCCAGGAAAAAAGTCTGGATCCTTTGGCTTGGAGGTGCAGTTGGTGGGGCAGCCTGGGCACTTCTTGGGCAGCAAAGAGATTTCTGTAATGGCACCTTTTGTCTGGCAGGAATCTTCAGTTGCAGGAAATTTTTCAGCAGGCCTTTACAGCGCAGGGCTGAAAAAAGGGAACAGCAGCTCTTTCCCTAAGGAAAAAAAGTCTGGAAGCTTTGGCTACAGGTGTAGTTGTTGGGGCAGCCTGGGCACTTCTGGGCAGCAAGACCTTTCTGTGGTGGCACCTTTTGTCTGGCAGGAATCTTCAGTTGGATTCTATTTTTCAAGAGGTTGGATCGGCCATTGCAGTGCAGGGCTGAAAAAAGGGAACAGCAGTTCTTTCTACCAGGAAAAACGTCTGGATGCTTTGAATTGTAGGTGTAGTTGTTGGGGCAGCCTGGGCACTTCTTGGGCAGCAAGAGGTTTTTTGTGGTGACATCTTTTGTCTGGCAGGAATCTTCATTTGGATTCTATTTTTCAGGAGGTGGGACCGGCCATTGCAATGCAGGGCTGAAGAAAGGGAACAGCAGCTCTTTCCCTAAGGAAAAAACGTCTGGAACCTTTGGCTTCTGGTGCAGTTGTTGGGGCAGCCTGGGCACTTCTTGGGCAGCAAGACCTTTCTGTGGTGGCACCTTTTGTCTGGCAGGAATCTTCATTTGCATTCAATTTTCCAGGAGGTGGGACCGGCCATTGCAGTACAGGGCTGAAAAAAGGGATCATGAATCCGAAAAATTGGTCTGACAAACTGCTCAGAGACTTTTTTATCTTTAAGCAGCAAGGTATTTGTTTATTCAATGTTGGGAGCAAGCCAGCTCGCGGTGGACAAAGTTGCTCGCCGGCTTCTTCAGAAAATCAACACTTTTATGCAATTTTCCGATGTGATTAAATGCATATTCAGGTGATTACAACATCTATCAATGCATATTAATAATAGGTGGAGTATAGGTGGAGCTCAGGCGGGGCTTGGGGCGGTGCTTCTCTTGGCTCCCCGTTTCGGAGGGTAGTTCCCATCTTCCTCCATGGGGAAGGAGGCTTCAACTCATCTTCCTCAGCTTGACCCTTCTTCTTTTCCATTGTTCTTGAACCGCTCACTGAAGCTTGGAAAAGGCCCTGGCTCCAGGCCTATTTCTCCTATTCAAATGTCTACCTGATCCTGCTGTATTTCTAATTTATTGCTTCTAGGCCTATTACATGTTCTTGTCTTGTACTATTCTCTTAAGCTTTGGTCCAGTAAGTAGAACAGAACAGGTACAGATCATTTTGGATGTTGGTAACTTGTTTGCATGCCCAAATTTCTTAGTTAACTCTAGCCCCCTATATCATTCCCCCCTTTTTCTTTAGAATTTACGAATTCCTTCGTCAAGTTCCAATGGATTTTGGTAGGTATGCATCATGGCCCACATTATATGCATCCTTCTAACCATGATGCTTGATTTATACCATAGCCAAATAATTAGGATTAGCAGTATAATCATGCTAGCTCCTAAAACCAATAATGGATGTATCAAATAGTGGAACACTTGGGATGCTGTAGGGGAGTATCCAGTAAAGATGTCCCACCAGTGGTGCTCTCCCACTTTTTCTACTTTGGTTAAAACAGTTTTTATGCTTTCTGTGTCATGTTCTTCTTGCCACAGCATTCATTTAGTCGTTCTGTTTACTTCCTGGACTAGTTTTTCTATATCAGGATGTTTAAGCATTGCTTTAGAAAGATTAATGTTCATTCCTATCTGTAACTTTGGCACATCATGATACATTATATAATCAGCTTCAATCAGTTGTCTAGTAGTCACTAGAATAATATAATCAAAGTCACGGCCTGTTATTTTAGTAAAACAAAAAAAAATTAGTACCACTCACTACTTCATGACAAGTATCTATGGTAAAATTAACACAAAAGATTCTAAAACATGCACAACCATTTCCTACATAATAGACTTGTGATTGGGTTTTAACATGGGGAAGCATTTCAAAGGTACACACACTATAGTCAGCATCTAAGCATAAATCTTCATTTCCTACTACAGCATTTTCACAGATATATCCTAATTGTCCTTTAGGAATATGTGCCTCAGTACTGACTGGCTGCCACTTTTTTTGGTGTGATCATAACTTGCCCAAACATTACGGTCTATGGGTCTGACAATTACATTTTGGTGTATGGCTCCTAATGTCAGGATAGGGAAGATGGTCTTTTCTTTAGCTGCACTGATAGTGAGTACATAAGCTTCAATTTGTTCATGTTGAGGATTGTAAGTGAAGTTCCCTAACTGCCACCATGCTTGGTAATTTTTCTCAAATTGTAGTAGAACTGTTTCTAGCTATTATTTCTCTTACCTCCTGTGGTAATATTCCTGAAGTTCCTTCTCTTAATATTCCTGCAGCTACAGATTACACCCACTGTTGAGTTTGGAAACATTGTATTGCAAGTGCAAACTTTTTAAGGATGACACCAGCATAGTCAATAATCTTAGTGAAATCTTTTGCAGTGTGGTTTAGCTACTAATGTTAACAATTTAACTGCCAATGACTGTGTTTCTGCCAAAGTGAGCAAAGATAATCTTAAAGGGACTTTGAATTTTCCTAGATCAGATGTGACAGCACTTAGTTTATTCACTAATATTTCTTGATCTATGGTGTTTAATACACCTAATCCTGTACCGAACCATCCAGTTACATCTCTTTGAATTCTGGTACGAGGGGATCTGGCCATCATCTATGCATGCCAGCCTTTAAGGCTTTGTTGAATACAAGACTGACAATCTTTTTCTATGTTTGATATGTTTACTCAAAGGTTTATTCAAACTCTCTTCAGTGAATATGTGGGATCTAACAACAGCTTCTGCTCATTTGAGTATCTAATCATGTAAGGTCCAGCATAAGTTAAATTGTGGACACTCTCACAGGCTAAAGAAGGAGTTGTAAAACTGGTGGTGGTCTTAGTCAATGGGGTGGTAGGAGATTTGCTGGTTGGAAATCTCCTGGTTATATTTCCTTCTCTGAATGTCCACTGACACATCACAGAAACTGATTTATCTAGAGTGAAGGTGTGCCAACACTGATCAGCCACTAATTACATTTCACAGTAATGTCAGTTTTGGGTGACCATCTAATCTGTGCCTATTAAAACACTTGCATCATATGGGGTACCAGGATTTTACCAATTATTCAGTACCCTTGTTCCTTGGAGGACTATAACAGATGCATTGTATTGGTTCAGTTCAGATGAATTCAGAATATCTGTATTTATAGCAAATCATAGACTAGAATTCCCATTATAGGCCTGAGACCATAATGATTTTTGGATAAGAGCTTGATCTAACACCAGTGTACTTATCAGTCCAAAGATCAGCATTGAGGAGGTTTGATAGTAGATGATTCCTCTCCCGAGGTCCATGCTTCCTCTGGAACTCTCTTGACTCGAGAGCAGTGGATCCACGTGGGTTCCTCTTTCACCCAGATCGTGTGGAGGTGGTCATCAGCACCTGCTGGGGTCCATCCCACTTCTCCCGTAGTGGATCTCCTGGAAGATTCTTAACATATAC
This sequence comes from Pipra filicauda, assembly GCF_003945595.2. NCBI lineage: Eukaryota > Metazoa > Chordata > Aves > Passeriformes > Pipridae > Pipra > Pipra filicauda. The sequence continues at coordinate 8,125 of NW_024103811.1, read as the reverse complement.
CAGATCACCAGGGTTGAATGGATGTAACTTACAATCAGGCTGCTTGGGTTGGTGTTCTAACACCACTGTAGCATTTTTCTGCAATTGTTTTCCTACAGCCATAACATGATCATACACATATTGATTACTGATTTGATCTACAGCTTCACTATTCACAGTTTGCATCATGTAGGGTGTGCCCAATAGAATTTCAAATGGACTCAGTTTCCCTTTTGATCTTGGCTTGACCCTTAGCCTGATTAAAGCAATAGGTAAAGCTTGATACCAATGAAAATTTGTTTCTTGACATATTTTAGATTCATCTTTTCTACTTGCCCATTTGCTTGGTGTCTGTAGGGCATATGCAGTTGCCAATTGATTTTTAGTGTTTTACTTATTGCTTGTACAATTCATGCACAAAAGTGTGAACCTCTATCTGAAGAGATGCTCTTAGGCATTCCAAACCGTGGTATAATCTCATTCAACAAGACTTTAATCACTCCTTTTGATTCATTTTTTTTTCTACATGGGAAAGCTTCAGGCCATCCAGAAAATCTGTCAGTCAAAACTAAGAGATAACAGGACCCCCCCCTTTTCTTGGGAGCTCAGAGAAATTAATTTGCCAAATTTCACCTGGGAAATGCCCTTTACTTATTGCCCTTTGGTGTATTTTTGTTCCAGTATTAAAGACAAAGTTCACATTGGGATGTGACTTGCTGTATTGTGGTAAATAAATTTGGTCCTGCTACTCTAGTCCTTAAATGCTAATAGAGTGAGTCTAAGCCCCAATAGTTTTATCATGTTTTACTTTTACAAATTGCCACACTAATTTTTCTAACAGTATTAACTGACCTGTTTTTAGTTAACCTCATCTATTGTCTAACACCTTACCTTCATTTTCATGTATCCACTTATAATCTGTTTCTTGATATTCTACCTGTTGATCTGTGTCTAGTTCTTCTAGCACTAAAGCTGCTACTGATAGTTCTTTACTTCTTGCAGCAGTTAATTCAGCTTCTGCATCAGCTTTTCTGTTTCTTATTTCCAGGACAGTGTTACCTTTCAGGTGTCCTTGGCAGTGCATAATTGCCACCTGAGAGGTGAGTTGTACAGCTTCTAATAATCATAGAGTTTCTTCAGTATATTCCACAACTTTTCCTTGAAGAGTTAAAAGTCCTCTTTTTTCCAAATTGCTCCATGAGCGTGGACTATGCCAAAGGCATATTTGGAGTCAGTCCAGGTGTTAATTTGTTTTCCTTCTGCCAATCCTAAAGCTCGAATGAGAGCCATCAGTTCTGCTTTCTGGACTGAGGTTCCTGCGGGCAAAGGATTTGATTTGATTACCTCAGTAGTGGTGGTCGCAGCATACCCAACCATCTTCACACCTTGTCTTATGAAACTGCTGCCATCGGTAAACCAGTCCTCTGCATCCAGGGGTGGTTCTTCTTTGAGGTCCAGGCAGCTGGAGTGCACTGCTTCAATGGTTTCCAGGCAGTCCTGCATGACAGGTGCAGCCGAGATTCTTCCTTCTAGGAATGAAGCTGGGTTAACAATGTTAGTCACCTGAATGGTTATGTCTTCTGATTCAGCCAGGATTACCCAATATTTCAGAAATTGGGAGGGTGACAGCCAATGATTTCCTTTCTGTTCCAGTACCGTAGATGCTGTGTGGGACACTAACACAGTCATTTTCTGTCCCATTGTACATTTCCTGGCTTCTTCTATATTTATGATCATTGTTGCTACTGCCCTTAGGCAGGTGGGCCATCATTTGCTTACTTCATCCAATTGCTTGGAGAAGTAGGCTACTGTTCTTTTGTATGGCCCTTGTTCCTGAGCCAGGACCCCCAGAGCCATTCCTTGTTGTTCATGCGAGAACAAACAAAAGGGCTTCGTTACGTCAGGCAAACCCAACGCCGGAGTCCTTATGAGTTCTCATCTCAGTTGTTTGAAGGCTCCACTTGCTTTGGGGGTCCAGATGAGGTTGCCCTTAGTCATTTTCAGCAGGTCATATAAAGGCTTTACAATTAGCCCATACTGATATATCTATCAACAACACCAACCTGTCATTCCTAGAAAGGCTTGAAGGTTTCTCACCATCTGTGGTTTCAGTGTCTGGCAGACAGTTTCCTTTCTTGTTGTCCCCAGTGATCATTGTCCTTCAGATACTTTGTAATCCAGGTACACCACTTCTTTCTGCACTGGAAGTGCTTTCTGTTGAAAGACTCGATACTCATTTAAGTCCATAAAGTTTAAGAGGTTTACTGTCCATTCTGAGGTTTACTGTGCCATACTGGCACATTCTTCTTGTTTTTCAGTAACAATCAATAGATCATTCACATATTATAAAAGTACACCCTTTCCCGGTGGTGACTGCGATTGTTCTAATTCTTTAGCTAATTAATTCCCAAAATTGTGGGAATATTTTTAAACCCTTAAGGTAACACTGTCCAAATGAGCTGAGTTTTCCTTCCTGTGGTGGGATTTTCCCACTTGAAGGCAAATATCCGTTGACTTTCCTGTGTTAAGGGAAGGCAGAAAAAGGCATCTCTTAAGTCTAATACTGTGAGCCAAATTACACTTTCTTTTAATATTGTTAATAAGGTATATAGGTTTGCAACAGCTGCATGTATGTTTTAGCTATTTTATTTACTGCTCTTAAATCCTGAGCCAACCTATGCGTTCCATTTGTCTTTTTGACTGGTAAAATTGGGGTGTTGCAATCTGATTCACACTCTACAAAACCTTAATTTCAAAAAGTTGTCTATTATTGGCTCAATTCCTCTTCTATCTTCCAGCTTCAGTGCATATTGCTTCCTAACTACTGGGTTTGCTCCTGGCCATAATTCTATTTCAATGGGAGCTGCTCTTTTTGACTTTCCTGGTGTTTCAGTAGCCCAAACTCCTGGGTATACCTGATCTAAAATTTGATTGACATTTGAATTACCCTGGCTTGGCTCCACATAGCTCATTGCTAAACTCAGAGCTGCTATTAATTGTTCTTCCTTTACCTTAAGTTCAATTTTACCTTGTTTGAATTCTATTACAGCTCCCAGATTTTCTAGTAGGTCTCTGCCCAATACGAGTTTGGATAAATTTGGTAAATACAAAAACTGATGCACTCCCATTTGTTTTCCAATTTTGAACTTTAGGGGTTTCAAAAGAAAGCTTTTCTGATTGGCCAGTGGCACCCACGACTTAAACATATTTATCACTTTTAGGTATTAATCAAAACAGAAAATGTAGCCCTGGTATCAATTAGAAAATCTAATTCTTCTTTTTCTTCCCCTAGCTTAACTTTTACCAGCAGGTCCCCTAGCACTGGCCTGCTGGCCCCCCCCTTCACTCAATACTCTGTAAGCAACAACAGCCTCTCCTGTGCCTGTATTTCCACCTGTTAATTCAGGGCATTCTTGCTTCCAGTGTCCCTCTTTTCTGCAATATGCACACTGGTTCTACCCAACCTTGTCTGTCGGGGAGGCAAACCATACATCTGTTACACAAGGCTCATACATATAACTAACAGTTGCAAAATTGACAAATCTTAATTCTAAGTCTTATCCAAAGTGATGTGCTTATAGTTAACTCTTCAGCACTACCTCTCATATAGCAACTCTTAGCATGATAATACCTTTAACTATGTGCTCCTGGATGTTTCAAGGTAAGCAAGATATATCAGGTACACAATAACAATACTTGGCCAAATACAAACAAAACCAGACCAAAAGACCAGACCAGACCAGAGGGGATATTCCCCTGGGAGAGCATCCTCTCCCGTGTCCCCTGCGAGACAGCGTCCCACCTCGACTTACAGGTATCCAGAACCAGAATAAACAAAACCAGAAACCAGATACAAATACCTTTTATCAATAGGCAGTGTTCTTGTCCAGGCCCTGCAAGAAGCCACCGAAGAAGGGAGCCCCTTTGGGTAAAAAGACTTACCCGAGGGCGCCCAAGGGGGTCCCGTCCTCCGGGGGATTCCGCAGCCGGGTGGAGAAGGTGTCCTGCTGCAGGCCGCCAAATGAATCCGAAAAATCGGTCTGACAAACTGCTCAGAGACTTTTGATCCTTTGAGCAGCAAAGGTATTTATTAGCAGCGCTGGGAGCAAGCCAGCTATTGCTGGAAAAACTTGCTCACCAGCTCCTCAGAAAATCAGCACTTTTATACAATTTTCCGATGTGATTAAATGCATATTCAAACGATTACAACATCTATCAATACATATTAAAAATAGGTGGAGTATAGGCGGAGCTTGGGGCGGTGCTTCTCTTGGCTCCCCATTTCGGAGGGTAGTTCCCATCTTCCTCCATGGGGAAGGAGGCTTCAACTCATCTTCCTCAGCTTGACCCTTCTTCTTTTCCATTGTTCTTGACCAGCCCACTGAAGCTTGGAAAAGGCCCTGGCTCCAGGCCTATTTCTCCTATTCAAATGTCTACCTGATCCTGCTGTATTTCTAATTTATTGCTTCTAGGCCTATTACAGGTTCTTGTATTATTCTCTTAAGCTTTGGTCCAGTAAGTAGAACAGAACAGGTACAGATCGTTTTGGATGTTGGTAACTTGTTTGCAGGCCCAAATTTCTTAGTTAACTCTTTTGGGCCTAGCCCCCTATATCAGACCTACCAAATCCACCTGAGAGCCAAAGGTTGCAGGCTTGCTTGCCTGTGGAGAAGGGCTCTTGACTTTTGGCAACTCCAGCTGCCAGTGCCACTGTCCAAATGGGGTACGGACGAAGATTCCTCCCAGAGCAAACGGACCAGGACACAAAGCTCTTGCTGGCCGTGCAGTACTCAGGCTGGCCCACCAAGTCCACCCAAGAGCCAAAGCTTGCAGGCTTGTTTGGCTGGGGAAAAGGGTTCTTGGCTTTTGGCAGCTCCAGCTGCCAATGCCACTGCCCAAATGGCGTACGGAGGAAGATTCCTCCCAGAGCAAAGGGGCCAGGACACAAAGCTCTTGCTGACCATGCAGTACCCAGGCTGGCCCACCAAATCCACCCGAGAGCCAAAGGTTGCAGTCTAGTTTGGCTGGGGAGAAGGACTCTTGGCTTTTGGCAGCTCCAGCTGCCATTGCCACTGCCCAAATGGCATACGGACGAAGATTCCTCCCACAGCAAACGTGCCAGGACACAAAGCTCCTCCTGGTCGAGAAGTACCCAGGTTGGCCCACCAAATGAACCCAAGAGCCAAAGGTTGCAGGCTTGCTTGGCTGGGGAGAAGGGCTCTTGGCTTTATACAGCTCCAGCTGCCAGTGCCACTGCCCAAATGGCGTACGGACGAAGATTCCTCCCAGAGCAAAGGGGCCAGGACACAAAACTCTTGCTGTCCGAGGAGTACCCAGGTTGGCTCACCTAAGCCACCAGAGAGCCAAAAGTTTCAGGCTTGTTTGGCTGGGAAGAACGGCTCTGGGCTTTTGGCAGCTCCAGCTGCCAGTGCCACTGCCCAAATGGCGTACGGACGAAGATTCCTCCCAGAGGAAAGGGGCCAGGACACAAAGATCTTGCTGGCAGTGGAGTACCCAGGTTTGCCCACCAAATCCACCCAGGAACCAAAGGTTGCAGGATTGCATGGCTGGGGAGAAGGGCTCTTGTTTTTTGGCAGCTCCAGCTGCCAGTGCCAAAAGCCAAAATATTGTACGGAGGAAGATTCCTCCCAGAGCAAAGGAGTCAGGACACAAAGCCCTTGCTGGTTGAGCAGTAACCAGGCTGGCCCACCAAATCCACCCGAGAGCCAAAGGTTGCAGGCTAGTTTGGCTGGGTAGAAGGACTCTTGGCTTTTGGCAGCTCCAGCTGCCAGTGCCACTGCCCAAATGGCGTACGGACGAAGATTCCTCCCACAGCAAAGGGGCCCGGACACAAAGCTCATGCTGGTAGTGCAGTACCCAGGTTGGCCCACCAAATCCACCCATGAGAGAACGTTTACAGGCTAGTTTGGCTGGGGAGAAGGACTCTTGGCTTTTGGCAGCTCCAGCTGCCAGTGCCACTGCCCAAATGGTGTACGGACGAAGATTCCTCCCAGAGCAAAGGGGCCAGGACACAAAGCTCTTCCTGCTCGAGAAGTACCCAGGCTGGCCCACCAAATGAACCCAAGAGCCAAAGGTTGCAGGCTTGCTTGGCTCGGGAGAAGGGCTCTTGGCTTTTGGTAGCTAAAGCTGCCAGTGCCACTGCCCAAATGGCGTACGGGCGAAGATTTCTCCCAGAGCAAAGGGGTCAGGACACAAAGCTCTTCCTGGCCGTGCAGTACCCAGGTTGGCCCACCAAGTCCACCCGAGAGCCAAAGTTTGCAGGCTAGTTTGGCTGGGGAGAAGGGCTCTTGGCTTTTGGCAGCTCCAGCTGCCAGTGCCACTGCCCAAATGGCGTACGGACGAAGATTCCTCCCCGAGCAAAGGGGCCAGGACACAAAACTCTTGCTGTCCGGGGAGTACCCACGTTGGCCCACCAAGTCCACCCGAGAGCCAAAGTTTGCAGGCTTCCTTGGCTGGGGAGAAGGGCTCTGGGCTTTTGGCCGCTCCAGCTGCCAGTGCCACTGCCCAAATGGCGTACGGACGAAGATTCCTCCCAGAGCAAAGGGGCCCGGACACAAAGCTCATGCTGGCAGTGCAGTACCCAGGTTGGCCAACGAAATCCACCCATGAGAGAACGTTTACAGGCTAGTTTGGCTGGTGAGAAGGACTCTTGGCTTTTGGCAGCTCCAGCTGCCAGTGCCACTGCCCAAATTGTGTATGGACAAAGATTCCTCCCAGAGCAAAGGTGCCAGGACACAAAGCTCTTCCTGCTCGAGAAGTACCCAGGCTGGCCCACCAAATGAACCTAAGAGCCAAAGGTTGCAGGCTTGCTTGGCTGGGGAGAAGGGCTCTTGGCTTTTGACAGCTCCAGCTGCCAGTGCCACTGCCCAAATGGCGTATGGACGAAGATTCCTCCCACAGCAAAGGGGCCAGGACACAAAGCCCTTGCTGGCAATGCAGTACCCAGGTGTGCCCACGAAATCTACCCAAGAGCATAACTTTGCAGGCTAGTTTGGCTCGGGAGAAGGACTCTTGCCTTTTGGTAGCTCCAGCTGCCAGTGCCACTGCCCAAATGGTGTACGGACGAAGATTCCTCCCAGAGTAAAGGGGCCAGGACACAAAGCTCTTCCTGCTCGAGAAGTACCCAGGCTGGCCCACCAAATGAACCCATGAGCCAAAGGTTGCAGGCTTGCTTGGCTGGGGAGAAGGGCTCTTGGCTTTATACAGCTCCAGCTGCCAGTGCCACTGCCCAAATGGCGTACGGACGAAGATTCCTCCCAGAGCAAAGGGACCAGGACACAAAACTATTGCTGGCCGTGCAGTACCCAGGCTGCCCCACAAAATCCACCCGAGAGCCAAAGGTTGCAGGCTTGCTTGGCTGGGGAGAAGGGCTCTTGGCTTTTGGCAGCTCCAGCTGCCAGTGCCACTGCCCAAATGGCATACGGACGAAGATTCCTCCCAGAGCAAAGGGGTCAGGACACAAATATTTTGCTGCCCGGGGAGCACTCAGGTAGACCCACCAAATCCTCCTGAGAGCCAAGGATTGCAGGCTTGCTTGGCTCGGGAGAAGGGCTCTTGGCTTTTGGCAGCTCCAGCTGCCAGTGCCACTGCCCAAATGGCATATGGACGAAGATTCCTCCCAGAGCAAAGAGACCAGGATGGAAAGCTCTTGTTGGTCGTCGATTGCGCAGGCTGGCCCACCCAATCCACCCAAGAGCCAAAGGTTGCAGGCTTCCTTGGCTGGGGAGAAGGGCTCTTGGCTTTTGGCAGCTCCAGCTACCAGTGCCACTGCCTAAATGGCGTACGGAGGAAGATTCCTCCCAGAGCAAAGGGGCCAGGACACAAAGCTGTTGTTGGGAACGCAATACCCACGTTTGCCCATGAAATCCACCCAAGAGCCAAAGTTTGCAGGCTAGTTTGGCTGGTGAGAAGGACTCTTGGCTTTTGGCAGCTCCAGCTGCCAGTGCCACTGCCCAAATGGCGTATGGACGAAGATTCCTCCCACAGCAAAGGGGCCAGGACACAAAGCACTTGCTGGCAAAGCAGTACCCAGGTGTGCCCACGAAATCTACCCAAGAGCATAACTTTGCAGGCTAGTTTGGCTGGGGAGAAGGGCTCTTGGCTTTTGGCAGCTCCAGCTGCCAGT
>NW_024103810.1:7877-24574 GCF_003945595.2 Pipra filicauda | reverse complement strand
GTGGCACCTTTTGTCTGGGAGGAATCTTCATTTCTCTTCCATTTTGGGGAGCTGAGACAGGTATTTGGAGCGCAGGGTTGAAAAAAGGGAAAAACAGCCCTTATCCCCAGGAAAAAAAGCCTGTGAGCTTTGGCTTTCAGGTGCAGTTGGTGGAGCAGCCTGGGCACTCTGTGGGCAGCAAGAGCTTTCTTGTGTGGCACCTTTTGTCTGGGAGGAATCTTCATTTATCTTCAATTTTAGAGAGGTGGGACCGGCACTTGAAGCGCAGGGCTGAAAAAAGTGAAGAGCAGCCTCATCCCCCAGGAGAGAAAGCCTGTGAGCTCTGGCTTTCCAGTGCAGTTGGGAGGTCATCCTAGGCACTCTGTGGGCAGCAAGAGCTTTCTTGTGTGGCACCTTTGTCTGGGAAGAATCTTCATTTCTCTTCCATTTTGGGGAGGTGGGACCGGGACTTGAATCGCAGGGTTCAAAAAGGTGAAGAGCAGCCCTTTCACCAAGGACAAAGAGACTTTGAGCTTTGGCTTTCAGGTGCAGTTGGTGGAGCAGTCTGGGCACTCGGTGGACAGCAAGAGTTTTCTTGTGTGGCAGCTTTTGTCTGGAGGAATCTTCATTTCTCTTCCATTTTGGGGAGCTGAGACAGGCACTTGAAGCGCAGAGCGGAAAAAAAGGGAACAGCAGCTCCTTCCCCAAGTACAAAAAGCGTGTAAGGTTTGGCTTTCAGGTTCAGTTGTTGGGGCACCCTGGGCGCTCTGTGGGCAGCAAGAGCTTTCTTGTGTGGTTCCTTTTGTCTGGGAGGAATCTTGGTGCATCTGGAATTTTGGGAGTCGGAATGGCAGGAGCATCACAGGGCTGAAAAGAGGGAGAAACAGCCCTTATCCCCAGGAAAGAAAGTCTCCTATATCTGCCTTTCTGATGCACTTGAAAGACCAGCCTGGGCACTCTGTGGGCAGCAAGAGCTTTCTTGTGTGGCACCTTTTGTCTGGGAGCAATCTTCATTTATCTTCAATTTTAGAGAGGTGGGACCGGCACTTGAAGCGCAAGGCTGAAAAAAGTGAAGAGCAGCCCTTTCACTCACGACAGAAAGCCTGTGAGCTTTGGCTTTCCAGTGCAGTTGTTCGGGAACCCTGGGCACTCTGTGGGCAGCAAGAGCTTTCTTGTGTGGCACCTTTTCTGTGGGAGGAATCTTGGTCCATTTGGAATATGGGGAGTCAGAATGGCAGTAGCATCACAGGGCTGAAAAAACTGATGAGCAGCCCTTATCCTCAGGAAAGAAAGTCTCCTATATTTCTATTTCTAAGGCAGTTGGTGGGGTAGCTGGAGCACTCTGTGGGCAGCAAGAGCATTCTTGTGTGGCACCTTTTGTCTGGGAGGAATCTTCATTTCTCTTCCATTTTGGGGAGCTGAGACAGGCACTTGAAGCGCAGAGCAGAAAAAAAGGGAACAGTAGCTCCTTTCCCAAGTACAAAAAGTGTGTAAGGTTTGGTTTTCAGGTTCAATTGTTGGGGCACCCTGGGCACTCTGCGGGCAGCAAGAGCATTCTTGTGTGGCACCTTTTGTCTGGGAGGAATCTTCATTTCTCTTCCAGTTTGGGGAGGTGGGACAGGCACTTGAAGCGCAGAGCGGAAAAAAAGGGAACAGCAGCTCTTATCCCAAGTACAAAAAGCGTGTAAGGTTTGGTTTTCAGGTTCAATTGTTGGGGCACCCTGGGCACTCTGTGGGCAGCAAGAGCTTCCTTGTTTGGCACCTTTTGTCTGGGAGGAATCTTCATTTCTCTTCCATTTTGGGGAGGTGGGACTGGCACTTGAAGCGCAGGGCTGAAAAAAGTGAAGAGCACCCTCATCCCCCAGGAGAGAAAGCCTGTGAGCTCTGGCTTTCCAGTGCAGTTGGGAGGTCAGCCTAGGCACTCTGTGGGCAGCAAGAGCTTTCTTGTGTGGCACCTTTGTCTGGGAAGAATCTTCATTTCTCTTCCATTTTGGGGAGGTGGGACCGGGACTTGAATCGCAGGGTTCAAAAAGGTGAAGAGCAGCCCTTTCACCAAGGACAAAGAGACTTTGAGCTTTGGCTTTCAGGTGCAGTTGGTGGAGCAGTCTGGGCACTCGGTGGACAGCAAGAGTTTTCTTGTGTGGCAGCTTTTGTCTGGAGGAATCTTCATTTCTCTTCCATTTTGGGGAGCTGAGACAGGAACTTGAAGCGCAGAGCGGAAAAAAAGGGAACAGCAGCTCTCTCCCCAAGTACAAAAAGCGTGTAAGGTTTGGCTTTCAGGTTCAGTTGTTGGGGCACCCTGGGCACTCTGTGGGCAGCAAGAGCTTTCTTGTGTGGTTCCTTTTGTCTGAGAGGAATCTTGGTGCATCTGGAATTTGGGGAGTCGGAATGGCAGGAGCATCACAGGGCTGAAAAGAGGGAGAAACAGCCCTTATCCCCAGGAAAGAAAGTCTCCTATATTTGCCTTTCTGATGCACTTGAAAGACCAGCCTGGGCACTCTGTGGGCAGCAAGAGCTTTCTTGTGTGGCACCTTTTCTCTGGGAGGAATCTTGGTCCATCTGGAATTTGGGGAGTCAGAATGGCAGTAGCATCAGAGGGCTGAAAAAACCGATGAGCAGCCCGTATCCTCAGTAAAGAAAGTCTCCTATATTTCTATTTCTAATGCAGTTGGTGGGGTAGCTGGAGCACTCTGCAGGCAGCAATAGCTTTCTTGTGTGGCACCTTTTGTCTGGGAGGAATCTTCATTTCTCTTCCATTTTGGGGAGCTGAGACAGGCATTTGAAGCGCAGGGCTGAAAAAAGGGAAAAACAGCCCTTATCCCCAGGAAAGAAAGCCTGTGAGCTTTGGCTTTCAGGTGCAGTTGGTGGAGCAGCCTGAGCACTCTGTGGGCAGCAAGAGCTTTCTTGTGTGGCACCTTTTGTCTGGGAGGAATCTTCATTTCTCTTCAATTTTGGAGAGCTGAGACAGGCATTTGAAGCGCAGGGCTGAAAAAAAGGGAACAGCAACTCCTACCATAAGTACAAAAAGCGTGTAAGGTTTGGCTTTCAGGTTCAATTGTTGAGGCACCCTGGGCACTCTGTGGGCAGGAAGAGCTTCCTTGTGTGCTACCTTTTGTCTGGAGGAATCTTCATTTCTCTTCCAGTTTGGGGAGCTGAGACAGGCATTTGAAGCGCAGGGCTGAAAAAAGTGAAGAGCAGCCTCATCCCCCAGGAGAGAAAGTCTGTGAGCTCTGGCTTTCCAGTGCAGTTGGTAGGACAGCCTAGGCACTCTGTGGGCAGCAAGAGCTTTCTTGTGTGGCACCTTTTCTCTGGAGGAATCTTCATTTCTCTTCCAGTTTGGGGACGTGGGACGGGCACTTGAAGCGCAGGGCTGAAAAAAGGGAAAAACAGCCCTTTCACCAAGAACAAAGAGACTTTGAGCTTTGGCTTTCAGGTGCAGTTGGTGGAGCAGTCTGGGCACTCGGTGGACAGCAAGAGCTTTCTTGTGTGGCACCTTTTGTCTGGAGGAATCTTCATTTCTCTTCCATTTTGGGGAGGTGGGACAGGAACTTGAAGCGCAGAGCGGAAAAAAAGGGAACAGCAGCTCTCTCCCCAAGTACAAAAAGCGTGTAAGGTTTGGCTTTCAGGTTCAGTTGTTGGGGCACCCTGGGCACTCTGTGGGCAGCAAGAGCTTTCTTGTGTGGCACCTTTTCTCTGGGAGGAATCTTGGTGCATCTGGAATTTGGGGAGTCAGAATGGCAGTAGCATCACAGGGCTGAAAAAACCGATGAGCAGCCCGTACCCTCAAGAAAGAAAGTCTCCTATATTTCTATTTCTAAGGCAGTTGGTGGGGTAGCTGGAGCACTCTGCGGGCAGCAAGAGCTTTCTTGTGTGGCACCTTTTCTCTGGGAGGAATCTTCATTTCTCTTCCATTTTGAGGAGCTGCGACAGGCACTTGAAGCGCAGGGCTGAAAAAAGTGAAGAGCACCCTCATCCCCCAGGAGAGAAAGCCTGTGAGCTCTGGCTTTCCAGTGCAGTTGGGAGGTCAGCCTAGGCACTCTGTGGGCAGCAAGAGCTTTCTTGTGTGGCACCTTTGTCTGGGAAGAATCTTCATTTCTCTTCCATTTTGGGGAGGTGGGACCGGGACTTGAATCGCAGGGTTCAAAAAGGTGAAGAGCAGCCCTTTCACCAAGGACAAAGAGACTTTGAGCTTTGGCTTTCAGGTTCAGTTGTTGGGGCACCCTGGGCACTCGGTGGACAGCAAGAGCTTTCTTGTGTGGTTCCTTTTGTCTGGGAGGAATCTTGGTGCATCTGGAATTTTGGGAGTCGGAAGGGCAGGAGCATCACAGGGCTGAAAAGAGGGAGAAACAGCCCTTATCCCCAGGAAAGAAAGTCTTCTATATTTGCCTTTCTGATGCACTTGAAAGACCAGCCTGGGCACTCTGTGGGCAGCAAGAGCTTTCTTGTGTGGCACCTTTTGTCTGGGAGGAATCTTGGTGCATCTGGAATTTGGGGAGTCAGAATGGCAGTAGCATCACAGGGCTGAAAAAACCGATGAGCAGCCCGTATCCTCAGGAAAGAAAGTCTCCTATATTTCTTTTTCTAATGCAGTTGGTGGTGTAGCAGGAGAACTCTGTGGGCAGCAAGAGCTTTCTTGTGTGGCACCTTTTGTCTGGGAGGAATCTTCATTTCTCTTCCATTTTGGGGAGCTGAGACAGGTATTTGGAGCGCAGGGTTGAAAAAAGGGAAAAACAGCCCTTATCCCCAGGAAAAAAAGCCTGTGAGCTTTGGCTTTCAGGTGCAGTTGGTGCAGCAGCCTGGGCACTCTGTGGGCAGCAAGAGCTTTCTTGTGTGGCACCTTTTGTCTGGGAGGAATCTTCATTTATCTTCAATTTTAGAGAGGTGGGACCGGCACTTGAAGCGCAGGGCTGAAAAAAGTGAAGAGCAGCCCTTTCACTCACGACAGAAAGCCTGTGAGCTTTGGCTTTCCAGTGCAGTTGTTCGGGAACCCTGGGCACTCTGTGGGCAGCAAGAGCTTTCTTGTGTGGCACCTTTTCTGTGGGAGGAATCTTGGTCCATTTGGAATATGGGGAGTCAGAATGGCAGTAGCATCAGAGGGCTGAAAAAACCGATGAGCAGCCCTTATCCTCAGAAAAGAAAGTCTCCTATATTTCTATTTCTAAGGCAGTTGGTGGGGTAGCTGGAGCCCTCTGTGGGCAGCAAGAGCATTCTTGTGTGGCACCTTTTGTCTGGGAGGAATCTTCATTTCTCTTCCATTTTGGGGAGCTGAGACAGGCACTTGAAATCGCAGGGTTCAAAAGGTTGAGAGAGCCCTTTCAACAAGGTAATAAGAGACTTTCGAAGCTTTGGCTTTCATGGTGCAGGTGGAGCAGTCTGGGGCACTCTGCGGGCAGCAAGAGCATTCTTGTGTGGCACCTTTTGTCTGGGAGGAATCTTCATTTCTCTTCCAGTTTGGGGAGGTGGGACAGGCACTTGAAGCGCAGAGCGGAAAAAAAGGGAACAGCAGCTCTTATCCCAAGTACAAAAAGCGTGTAAGGTTTGGTTTTCAGGTTCAATTGTTGGGGCACCCTGGGCACTCTGTGGGCAGCAAGAGCTTCCTTGTTTGGCACCTTTTGTCTGGGAGGAATCTTCATTTCTCTTCCATTTTGGGGAGGTGGGACTGGCACTTGAAGCGCAGGGCTGAAAAAAGTGAAGAGCACCCTCATCCCCCAGGAGAGAAAGCCTGTGAGCTCTGGCTTTCCAGTGCAGTTGGGAGGTCAGCCTAGGCACTCTGTGGGCAGCAAGAGCTTTCTTGTGTGGCACCTTTGTCTGGGAAGAATCTTCATTTCTCTTCCATTTTGGGGAGGTGGGACCGGGACTTGAATCGCAGGGTTCAAAAAGGTGAAGAGCAGCCCTTTCACCAAGGACAAAGAGACTTTGAGCTTTGGCTTTCAGGTTCAGTTGTTGGGGCACCCTGGGCACTCGGTGGACAGCAAGAGCTTTCTTGTGTGGTTCCTTTTGTCTGGGAGGAATCTTGGTGCATCTGGAATTTTGGGAGTCGGAAGGGCAGGAGCATCACAGGGCTGAAAAGAGGGAGAAACAGCCCTTATCCCCAGGAAAGAAAGTCTTCTATATTTGCCTTTCTGATGCACTTGAAAGACCAGCCTGGGCACTCTGTGGGCAGCAAGAGCTTTCTTGTGTGCCACCTTTTGTCTGGGAGGAATCTTGGTGCATCTGGAATTTGGGGAGTCAGAATGGCAGTAGCATCACAGGGCTGAAAAAACCGATGAGCAGCCCGTACCCTCAAGAAAGAAAGTCTCCTATATTTCTATTTCTAAGGCAGTTGGTGGGGTAGGTGGAGCACTCTGCGGGCAGCAAGAGCTTTCTTGTGTGGCACCTTTTGTCTGGGAGGAATCTTCATTTCTCTTCCAGTTTGAGGAGCTGCGACAGGCACTTGAAGTGCAGGGCTGAAAAAAGTGAAGAGCACCCTCATCCCCCAGGAGAGAAAGCCTGTGAGCTCTGGCTTTCCAGTGCAGTTGGGAGGTCAGCCTAGGCACTCTGTGGGCAGCAAGAGCTTTCTTGTGTGGCACCTTTGTCTGGGAAGAATCTTCATTTCTCTTCCATTTTGGGGAGGTGGGACCGGGACTTGAATCGCAGGGTTCAAAAAGGTGAAGAGCAGCCCTTTCACCAAGGACAAAGAGACTTTGAGCTTTGGCTTTCAGGTGCAGCTGGTGGAGCAGTCTGGGCACTCGGTGGACAGGAAGAGTTTTCTTGTGTGGCACCTTTTGTCTGGAGGAATCTTCATTTCTCTTCCATTTTGGGGAGCTGAGACAGGCACTTGAAACACAGAGCGGAAAAAAAGGGAACAGCAGCTCCTTCCCCAAGTACAAAAAGCGTGTAAGGTTTGGCTTTCAGGTTCAGTTGTTGGGGCACCCTGGGCACTCTGTGGGCAGCAAGAGCTTTCTTGTGTGGTTCCTTTTGTCTGGGAGGAATCTTGGTGCATCTGGAATTTGGGGAGTCGGAATGGCAGGAGCATCACAGGGCTGAAAAGAGGGAGAAACAGCCCTTATCCCCAGGAAAGAAAGTCTCCTATATTTGCCTTTCTGATGCACTTGAAAGACCAGCCTGGGCACTCTGTGGGCAGCAAGAGCTTTCTTGTGTGGCACCTTTTGTCTGGGAGCAATCTTCATTTATCTTCAATTTTAGAGAGGTGGGACCGGCACTTGAAGCGCAAGGCTGAAAAAAGTGAAGAGCAGCCCTTTCACTCACGACAGAAAGCCTGTGAGCTTTGGCTTTCCAGTGCAGTTGTTCGGGAACCCTGGGCACTCTGTGGGCAGCAAGAGCTTTCTTGTGTGGCACCTTTTCTGTGGGAGGAATCTTGGTCCATTTGGAATATGGGGAGTCAGAATGGCAGTAGCATCAGAGGGCTGAAAAAACCGATGAGCAGCCCTTATCCTCAGAAAAGAAAGTCTCCTATATTTCTATTTCTAAGGCAGTTGGTGGGGTAGCTGGAGCCCTCTGTGGGCAGCAAGAGCATTCTTGTGTGGCACCTTTTGTCTGGGAGGAATCTTCATTTCTCTTCCATTTTGGGGAGCTGAGACAGGCACTTGAAGCGCAGAGCAGAAAAAAAGGGAACAGTAGCTCCTTTCCCAAGTACAAAAAGTGTGTAAGGTTTGGTTTTCAGGTTCAATTGTTGGGGCACCCTGGGCACTCTGCGGGCAGCAAGAGCATTCTTGTGTGGCACCTTTTGTCTGGGAGGAATCTTCATTTCTCTTCCAGTTTGGGGAGGTGGGACAGGCACTTGAAGCGCAGAGCGGAAAAAAAGGGAACAGCAGCTCTTATCCCAAGTACAAAAAGCGTGTAAGGTTTGGTTTTCAGGTTCAATTGTTGGGGCATCCTGGGCACTCTGTGGGCAGGAAGAGCTTCCTTGTTTGGCACCTTTTCTCTGGGAGGAATCTTCATTTCTCTTCCAGTTTGGGGAGGTGGGACTGGCACTTGAAGCGCAGGGCTGAAAAAAGTGAAGAGCAGCCTCATCCCCCAGGAGAGAAAGCCTGTGAGCTCTGGCTTTCCAGTGCAGTTGGGAGGTCAGCCTAGGCACTCTGTGGGCAGCAAGAGCTTTCTTGTGTGGCACCTTTGTCTGGGAAGAATCTTCATTTCTCTTCCATTTTGGGGAGGTGGGACCGGGACTTGAATCGCAGGGTTCAAAAAGGTGAAGAGCAGCCCTTTCACCAAGGACAAAGAGACTTTGAGCTTTGGCTTTCAGGTGCAGCTGGTGGAGCAGTCTGGGCACTCGGTGGACAGCAAGAGTTTTCTTGTGTGGCACCTTTTGTCTGGAGGAATCTTCATTTCTCTTCCATTTTGGGGAGCTGAGACAGGCACTTGAAGCGCAGAGCGGAAAAAAAGGGAATAGCAGCTCCTTCCCCAAGTACAAAAAGCGTGTAAGGTTTGGCTTTCAGGTTCAGTTGTTGGGGCACCCTGGGCACTCTGTGGGCAGCAAGAGCTTTCTTGTGTGGTTCCTTATGTCTGGGAGGAATCTTGGTGCATCTGGAATTTTGGGAGTCGGAATGGCAGGAGCATCACAGGGCTGAAAAGAGGGAGAAACAGCCCTTATCCCCAGGAAAGAAAGTCTCCTATATTTGCCTTTCTGATGCACTTGAAAGACCAGCCTGGGCACTCTGTGGGCAGCAAGAGCTTTCTTGTGTGGCACCTTTTGTCTGGAGGAATCTTCATTTCTCTTCCAGTTTGGGGACGTGGGACGGGCACTTGAAGCGCAGGGCTGAAAAAAGGGAAAAACAGCCCTTTCACCAAGAACAAAGAGACTTTGAGCTTTGGCTTTCAGGTGCAGTTGGTGGAGCAGTCTGGGCACTCGGTGGACAGCAAGAGCTTTCTTGTGTGGCACCTTTTGTCTGGAGGAATCTTCATTTCTCTTCCATTTTGGGGAGGTGGGACAGGAACTTGAAGCGCAGAGCGGAAAAAAAGGGAACAGCAGCTCTCTCCCCAAGTACAAAAAGCGTGTAAGGTTTGGCTTTCAGGTTCAGTTGTTGGGGCACCCTGGGCACTCTGTGGGCAGCAAGAGCTTTCTTGTGTGGCACCTTTTCTCTGGGAGGAATCTTGGTGCATCTGGAATTTGGGGAGTCAGAATGGCAGTAGCATCACAGGGCTGAAAAAACCGATGAGCAGCCCGTACCCTCAAGAAAGAAAGTCTCCTATATTTCTATTTCTAAGGCAGTTGGTGGGGTAGCTGGAGCACTCTGCGGGCAGCAAGAGCTTTCTTGTGTGGCACCTTTTCTCTGGGAGGAATCTTCATTTCTCTTCCATTTTGAGGAGCTGCGACAGGCACTTGAAGCGCAGGGCTGAAAAAAGTGAAGAGCACCCTCATCCCCCAGGAGAGAAAGCCTGTGAGCTCTGGCTTTCCAGTGCAGTTGGGAGGTCAGCCTAGGCACTCTGTGGGCAGCAAGAGCTTTCTTGTGTGGCACCTTTGTCTGGGAAGAATCTTCATTTCTCTTCCATTTTGGGGAGGTGGGACCGGGACTTGAATCGCAGGGTTCAAAAAGGTGAAGAGCAGCCCTTTCACCAAGGACAAAGAGACTTTGAGCTTTGGCTTTCAGGTTCAGTTGTTGGGGCACCCTGGGCACTCGGTGGACAGCAAGAGCTTTCTTGTGTGGTTCCTTTTGTCTGGGAGGAATCTTGGTGCATCTGGAATTTTGGGAGTCGGAAGGGCAGGAGCATCACAGGGCTGAAAAGAGGGAGAAACAGCCCTTATCCCCAGGAAAGAAAGTCTTCTATATTTGCCTTTCTGATGCACTTGAAAGACCAGCCTGGGCACTCTGTGGGCAGCAAGAGCTTTCTTGTGTGGCACCTTTTGTCTGGGAGGAATCTTGGTGCATCTGGAATTTGGGGAGTCAGAATGGCAGTAGCATCACAGGGCTGAAAAAACCGATGAGCAGCCCGTATCCTCAGGAAAGAAAGTCTCCTATATTTCTTTTTCTAATGCAGTTGGTGGTGTAGCAGGAGAACTCTGTGGGCAGCAAGAGCTTTCTTGTGTGGCACCTTTTGTCTGGGAGGAATCTTCATTTCTCTTCCATTTTGGGGAGCTGAGACAGGTATTTGGAGCGCAGGGTTGAAAAAAGGGAAAAACAGCCCTTATCCCCAGGAAAAAAAGCCTGTGAGCTTTGGCTTTCAGGTGCAGTTGGTGCAGCAGCCTGGGCACTCTGTGGGCAGCAAGAGCTTTCTTGTGTGGCACCTTTTGTCTGGGAGGAATCTTCATTTATCTTCAATTTTAGAGAGGTGGGACCGGCACTTGAAGCGCAGGGCTGAAAAAAGTGAAGAGCAGCCCTTTCACTCACGACAGAAAGCCTGTGAGCTTTGGCTTTCCAGTGCAGTTGTTCGGGAACCCTGGGCACTCTGTGGGAAGCAAGAGCTTTCTTGTGTGGCACCTTTTGTCTGGGAGGAATCTTGGTCCATCTGGAATACGGGGAGTCAGAATGGCAGTAGCATCACAGGGCTGAAAAAAACGATGAGCAGCCCTTATCCTCAGGAAAGAATGTCTCCTATATTTCTATTTCTAATGCAGTTGGTGGGGTAGCTGGAGCCCTCTGTGGGCAGCAAGAGCTTTCTTGTGTGGCACCTTTTGTCTGGAGGAATCTTCATTTCTCTTCCATTTTGGGGAGGTGGGACCGGCACTTGAAGCGAAGGGTTGAAAAAGGTGAAGAGCAGCCTCCTTTCCCATTACAAAAATGTGTAAGGTTGGTTTTCAGGTTCAATTTTTGGGATGCACCCTGGGCACGCTTCGGGCAGCAAAGAGCATTCCTGTGTGGCACCTTTTGTTTGAGGAATCTTCATTCTCTTCCATGTTTTGGGGAGCTGAGACTGCACGTGCAGCGTCAGTTGAAAAAAGGGAAAACCCCCTTAAATCCCCAGGAAGAAAGCCTGTGCGCTTTGCTTTCCAGGGCGAGTGATCGGGGAGCGCCGTGAGCACTCTGTGGGCAGCAAGAGCTTTCTTGTGTGGCACCTTTTGTCTGGGAGGAATCTTCATTTCTCTTCCAGTTTGGGGACGTGGGACGGGCACTTGAAGCGCAGGGCTGAAAAAAGGGAAAAACAGCCCTTTCACCAAGAACAAAGAGACTTTGAGCTTTGGCTTTCAGGTGCAGTTGGTGGAGCAGTCTGGGCACTCGGTGGACAGCAAGAGCTTTCTTGTGTGGCACCTTTTGTCTGGAGGAATCTTCATTTCTCTTCCATTTTGGGGAGGTGGGACAGGAACTTGAAGCGCAGAGCGGAAAAAAAGGGAACAGCAGCTCTCTCCCCAAGTACAAAAAGCGTGTAAGGTTTGGCTTTCAGGTTCAGTTGTTGGGGCACCCTGGGCACTCTGTGGGCAGCAAGAGCTTTCTTGTGTGGCACCTTTTCTCTGGGAGGAATCTTGGTGCATCTGGAATTTGGGGAGTCAGAATGGCAGTAGCATCACAGGGCTGAAAAAACCGATGAGCAGCCCGTACCCTCAAGAAAGAAAGTCTCCTATATTTCTATTTCTAAGGCAGTTGGTGGGGTAGCTGGAGCACTCTGCGGGCAGCAAGAGCTTTCTTGTGTGGCACCTTTTCTCTGGGAGGAATCTTCATTTCTCTTCCATTTTGAGGAGCTGCGACAGGCACTTGAAGCGCAGGGCTGAAAAAGGGAAAAACAGCCCTTTTCACCAAGACAAAGAGACTTTGAGCTTTGGCGTTCAGGTGCATTGGTGGAGCATTCTGGGCACTCGGTGGACAGCAAGAGCTTTCTTGTGGTGGCACCTTTGTTGTCTGAGGAATCTTTCAGTTCTCTTCCATTTTTGGGGAGGTGGGACGCGCACTCTTGAAGCGCAGGGTTTGAAAAAGGGAAAACAGCACGTTAATCCCCGGAAAAAAAAGCCTTGGCTTTGGCTTTCAGGTGCAGTTGGGGAGGCAGTCTGGGCACTCTGTGGGCAGCAAGAGCTTTCTTTTGTGGCACCTTTTGTCTGGGAGGAATCTTCATTTCTCTTCCATTTTGGGGAGCTGAGACAGGCACTTGAAGCGCAGGGCTGAAAATAGGGAAAAACAGCCCTTTCACCAAGAACAAAGAGACTTTGAGCTTTGGCTTTCAGGTGCAGTTGGTGGAGCAGTCTGGGCACTCGGTGGACAGCAAGAGCTTTCTTGTGTGGCACCTTTTGTCTGGAGGAATCTTCATTTCTCTTCCATTTTGGGGAGGTGGGACAGGAACTTGAAGCGCAGAGCGGAAAAAAAGGGAACAGCAGCTCCTTCCCAAGTACAAAAGCGTGTAAGGTTTGGCTTCAGGTTCAATTGTTGGGGGGTACCCTGGGCACTCTCGGGCCACTCTGTGGGCATCAAGAGCTTCCTTTGTTTGGACCTTTTTGTCTGGAGGAATCTTCATTTCTCTTCCAGTTTGGGGAGGTGGGACCGGCTCTTGAAGTGTAGGGTTGAAAAAGGTGAAGAGCAGCCCTTTCACCAAGGACAAAGAGACTTTGAGCTTTGGCTTTCAGGTGCAGTTAGTGGAGCAGTCTGGGCACTCGGTGGACAGCAAGAGCTTTCTTGTGTGGCACCTTTTGTCTGGAGGAATCTTCATTTCTCTTCCATTTTGGGGAGGTGGGACAGGAACTTGAAGCGCAGAGCGGAAAAAAAGGGAACAGCAGCTCTCTCCCCAAGTACAAAAAGCGTGTAAGGTTTGGCTTTCAGGTTCAGTTGTTGGGGCACCCTGGGCACTCTGTGGGCAGCAAGAGCTTGCTTGTGTGGTTCCTTTTGTCTGGGAGGAATCTTGGTGCATCTGGAATTTGGGGAGTCGGAATGGCAGGAGCATCACAGGGCTGAAAAGAGGGAGAAACAGCCCTTATCCCCAGGAAAGAAAGTCTCCTATATTTGCCTTTCTGATGCACTTGAAAGACCAGCCTGGGCACTCTGTGGGCAGCAAGAGCTTTCTTGTGTGGCACCTTTTCTCTGGGAGGAATCTTGGTGCATCTGGAATTTGGGGAGTCAGAATGGCAGTAGCATCACAGGGCTGAAAAAACCGACGAGCAGCCCGTATCCTCAGGAAAGAAAGTCTCCTATATTTCTATTTCTAATGCAGTTGGTGGGGTAGCTGGAGCACTCTGCGGGTAGCAAGAGCTTTCTTGTGTGGCACCTTTTGTCTGGGAGGAATCTTCATTTCTCTTCCATTTTGGGGAGCTGAGACAGGCACTTGAAGCGCAGAGCGGAAAAAAAGGGAACAGCAGCTCTTATCCCAAGTACAAAAAGCGTGTAAGGTTTGGTTTTCAGGTTCACTTGTTGGGGCACCCTGGGCACTCTGTGGGCAGCAAGAGCTTCCTTGTTTGGCACCTTTTGTCTGGAGGAATCTTCATTTCTCTTCCATTTTGGGGAGGTGGGACTGGCACTTGAAGCGCAGGGCTGAAAAAAGTGAAGAGCAGCCTCATCCCCCAGGAGAGAAAGCCTGTGAGCTCTGGCTTTCCAGTGCAGTTGGTAGGTCAGCCTAGGCACTCTGTGGGTAGCAAGAGCTTTCTTGTGTGGCACCTTTTGTCTGGAGGAATCTTCATTTCTCTTCCATTTTGGGGAGCTGAGACAGGCATTTGAAGCGCAGGGCTGAAAAAAGGGAACAGCAGCCTCATCCCCCAGGAGAGAAAGCCTGTGAGCTCTGGCTTTCCAGTGCAGTTGGTAGGTCAGCCTAGGCACTCTGTGGGCAGCAAGAGCTTTCTTGTGTGGCACCTTTTGTCTGGGAGGAATCTTCATTTCTCTTCCATTTTGGGGAGCTGCGACAGGCATTTGAAGCGCAGGGCTGAAAAAAAGGGAACAGCAACTCCTACCCCAAGTACAGAAAGCGTGTAAGGTTTGGCTTTCAGGTTCAATTGTTGAGGCACCCTGGGCACTCTGTGGGCAGGAAGAGCTTCCTTGTGTGCTACCTTTTGTCTGGAGGAATCTTCATTTCTCTTCCATTTTGGGGAGCTGAGACAGGCATTTGAAGTGCAGGGCTGAAAAAAGGGAACAGCAGCCTCATCCCCCAGGAGAGAAAGTCTGTCAGCTTTGGCTTTCCAGTGTAGTTGGGAGGTCAGCCTGGGCACTAAGTGGGCAGCAAGAGCTTTCTTGTGTGGCACCTTTGTCTGGGAGCAATCTTCATTTCTCTTCAATTTTAGGGAGGTGGGACCGGCACTTGAAGCGCAGCGCAGAAAAAAGTGAAGAGCAGCCCTTTCACTCACGACAGAAAGCCTGTGAGCTTTGGCTTTCCAGTGCAGTTGTTCGGGAACCCTGGGCACTCTGTGGGCAGCAAGAGTTTTCTTGTGTGGCACCTCTTGTCTGGGAGGAATCTTCATTTCTCTTCCATTTTGGGGAGGTGGGACCGGCACTTGAAGCGCAGGGCTGAAAAAAGTGAAGAGCAGCCTCATCCCCCAGGAGAGAAAGCCTGTGAGCTCTGGCTTTCCAGTGCAGTTGGTAGGTCAGCCTAGGCACTCTGTGGGCAGCAAGAGCTTTCTTGTGTGGCACCTTTGTCTGGGAAGAATCTTCATTTCTCTTCCATTTTGGGGAGGTGGGACCGGGACTTGAATCGCAGGGTTCAAAAAGGTGAAGAGCAGCCCTTTCACCAAGGACAAAGAGACTTTGAGCTTTGGCTTTCAGGTGCAGTTGGTGGAGCAGTCTGGGCACTCGGTGGACAGCAAGAGTTTTCTTGTGTGGCAGCTTTTGTCTGGAGGAATCTTCATTTCTCTTCCATTTTGGGGAGCTGAGACAGGCACTTGAAGCGCAGAGCGGAAAAAAAGGGAACAGCAGCTCCTTCCCCAAGTACAAAAAGCGTGTAAGGTTTGGCTTTCAGGTTCAATTGTTGGGGTACCCTGGGCACTCTGTGGGCAGCAAGAGCTTCCTTGTTTGGCACCTTTTGTCTGGAGGAATCTTCATTTCTCTTCCATTTTGGGGAGGTGGGACCGGCTCTTGAAGTGCAGGGTTGAAAAAGGTGAAGAGCAGCCCTTTCACCAAGGACAAAGAGACTTTGAGCTTTGGCTTTCAGGTGCAGTTAGTGGAGCAGTCTGGGCACTCGGTGGACAGCAAGAGCTTTCTTGTGTGGCACCTTTTGTCTGGAGGAATCTTCATTTCTCTTCCATTTTGGGGAGGTGGGACAGGAACTTGAAGCGCAGAGCGGAAAAAAAGGGAACAGCAGCTCTCTCCCCAAGTACAAAAAGCGTGTAAGGTTTGGCTTTCAGGTTCAGTTGTTGGGGCACCCTGGGCACTCTGTGGGCAGCAAGAGCTTGCTTGTGTGGTTCCTTTTGTCTGGGAGGAATCTTGGTGCATCTGGAATTTGGGGAGTCGGAATGGCAGGAGCATCACAGGGCTGAAAAGAGGGAGAAACAGCCCTTATCCCCAGGAAAGAAAGTCTCCTATATTTGCCTTTCTGATGCACTTGAAAGACCAGCCTGGGCACTCTGTGGGCAGCAAGAGCTTTCTTGTGTGCCACCTTTTGTCTGGGAGGAATCTTGGTGCATCTGGAATTTGGGGAGTCAGAATGGCAGTAGCATCACAGGGCTGAAAAAAACCGATGAGCAGCCCGTATCCTCAGGAAAGAAAGTCTCCTATATTTCTATTTCTAATGCAGTTGGTGGGGTAGCTGGAGCACTCTGCGGGTAGCAAGAGCTTTCTTGTGTGGCACCTTTTGTCTGGGAGGAATCTTCATTTCTCTTCCATTTTGGGGAGCTGAGACAGGCACTTGAAGCGCAGAGCGGAAAAAAAGGGAACAGCAGCTCCTTCCCCAAGTACAAAAAGCGTGTAAGGTTTGGCTTTCAGGTTCAATTGTTGGGGTACCCTGGGCACTCTGTGGGCAGCAAGAGCTTCCTTGTTTGGCACCTTTTGTCTGGAGGAATCTTCATTTCTCTTCCAGTTTGGGGAGGTGGGACCGGCTCTTGAAGTGCAGGGTTGAAAAAGGTGAAGAGCAGCCCTTTCACCAAGGACAAAGAGACTTTGAGCTTTGGCTTTCAGGTGCAGTTGGTGGAGCAGTCTGGGCACTCGGTGGACAGCAAGAGCTTTCTTGTGTGGCACCTTTTGTCTGGGAGGAATCTTCATTTCTCTTCCAGTTTGGGGAGCTGAGACAGGCACTTGAAGCGCAGGGTTGAAAAAAGGGATAAACAGCCCTTATCCCCAGGAAAGAAAGCTTGTGAGCTTTGGCTTTCAGGTGCAGTTGGTGGAGCAGCCTGGGCACTCTGTGGGCAGCAAGAGCTTTCTTGTGTGGCACCTTTGTCTGGGAGCAATCTTCATTTCTCTTCCATTTTTGCGGGCGCTGCGACAGGCCATTTGAAGCGCAGGGGCTGAAAAAAAAACGGGAACAGCAAACTCCTATACCCCCAAGTACAAAAGCGTGGTAAGGTTGCTTTCAGGTTTCACATGTTGAGGGGCACCCTGGAGCCCTCTGTGGGCAGCAAGAGCTTTCTTGTGTGGCACCTTTTGTCTGGGAGGAATCTTCATTTCTCTTCCAGTTTGGGGAGCTGAGACAGGCATTTGAAGTGCAGGGCTGAAAAAAGGGAACAGCAGCCTCATCCCCCAGGAGAGAAAGTCTGTGAGCTTTGGCTTTCCAGTGTAGTTGGGAGGTCAGCCTGGGCACTAAGTGGGCAGCAAGAGCTTTCTTGTGTGGCACCTTTTGTCTGGGAGCAATCTTCATTTCTCTTCAATTTTAGGGAGGTGGGACCGGCACTTGAAGCGCAGCGCAGAAAAAAGTGAAGAGCAGCCCCATCACCCACAACAGAAAGCCTGTGA
>NW_024103810.1:0-7010 GCF_003945595.2 Pipra filicauda | reverse complement strand
CCTGTCTCAGCTCCCCAAACTGGAAGAGAAATGAAGATTCCTCCCAGACAAAAGGTGCCACACAAGAAAGCTCTTGCTGCCCACAGAGTTCTCCTGCTACCCCACCAACTGCATTAGAAAAAGAAATATAGGAGACTTTCTTTCCTGAGGATACGGGCTGCTCATCGGTTTTTTCAGCCCTGTGATGCTACTGCCATTCTGACTCCCCAAATTCCAGATGCACCAAGATTCCTCCCAGAGAAAAGGTGCCACACAAGAAAGCTCTTGCTGCCCACAGAGTGCCCAGGCTGGTCTTTCAAGTGCATCAGAAAGGCAAATATAGGAGACTTTCTTTCCTGGGGATAAGGGCTGTTTCTCCCTCTTTTCAGCCCTGTGATGCTCCTGCCATTCCGACTCCCCAAATTCCAGATGCACCAAGATTCCTCTCAGACAAAAGGAACCACACAAGCAAGCTCTTGCTGCCCACAGAGTGCCCAGGGTGCCCCAACAACTGAACCTGAAAGCCAAACCTTACACGCTTTTTGTACTTGGGGAGAGAGCTGCTGTTCCCTTTTTTTCCGCTCTGCGCTTCAAGTTCCTGTCCCACCTCCCCAAAATGGAAGAGAAATGAAGATTCCTCCAGACAAAAGGTGCCACACAAGAAAGCTCTTGCTGTCCACCGAGTGCCCAGACTGCTCCACTAACTGCACCTGAAAGCCAAAGCTCAAAGTCTCTTTGTCCTTGGTGAAAGGGCTGCTCTTCACCTTTTTCAACCCTGCGCTTCAAGTGCCGGTCCCACCTCCCCAAAATGGAAGAGAAATGAAGATTCCTCCAGACAAAAGGTGCCAAACAAGGAAGCTCTTGCTGCCCACAGAGTGCCCAGGGTACCCCAACAATTGAACCTAAAAGCCAAACCTTACACGCTTTTTGTACTTGGGGAAGGAGCTGCTGTTCCCTTTTTTTCCGCTCTGCGCTTCAAGTGCCTGTCTCAGCTCCCCAAAATGGAAGAGAAATGAAGATTCCTCCAGACAAAAGCTGCCACACAAGAAAACTCTTGCTGTCCACCGAGTGCCCAGACTGCTCCACCAACTGCACCTGAAAGCCAAAGCTCAAAGTCTCTTTGTCCTTGGTGAAAGGGCTGCTCTTCACCTTTTTGAACCCTGCGATTCAAGTCCCGGTCCCACCTCCCCTCCCCGAAAGGAAGAGAAAGAAGAGTTCTTCCCAGACAAGGTGCCAAAACACAGAAAGCTCTTGCGGGCCCACAGAGTGCCTAGGCTGACCTAACCCAACTGCACTGGAAAGCCAGAGCCACAGGCCGTTCTCTCCTGGGAGATGAGGCTGCTCTTCATTTTTGTCAGATCCCTGCGCGTCAAGTGCCGGTCCCACCTCCCCAAATGGAAGAGAATGAGAGTCCTCCCAGACAAGAGAGGTCCACACAAAAAACTCTTGCTGCCCACAAGTGCCCAGGTTCCCGACAACTGCACGGGAAAGCCAAAGCTTCACAGCTTCTGTTGTGAGTGAGAAGGGCTGCTCTTCACTTTGTTTTCTGTGCTGCGGCTTCAAGTGCCGGTCCCACCTCCCTAAAATATGAGAAAATGAAGTTGCTCCCAGCAAAGTGCCACAACAAGAAAGCTCTTGCTGCCCACTTAGTGCCCAGGCTGACCTCCCAACTACACTGGAAAGCCAAAGCTCACAGACTTTCTCTCCTGGGGGATGAGGCTGCTGTTCCCTTTTTTCAGCCCTGCACTTCAAATGCCTGTCTCAGCTCCCCAAACTGGAAGAGAAATGAAGATTCCTCCCAGACAAAAGGTGCCACACAAGAAAGCTCTTGCTGCCCACAGAGGGCTCCAGGTTGCCTCAACATTTTGAACCTGACAGCCAAACCTTACAACGCTTTTTGTACTGGGTAGGAGTTTGCTGTTCCCTTTTTTAACTCCTGCGCTTCAAGTGCCAGTCCCACATCCCGAAAATTGAAAACAAATGAAGATTCCTCCCAGACAAAAGGTGCCACACAAGAAAGCTCTTGCTGCCCACAGAGTGCCCAGGGTTCCCGAACAAGTGCACCTGAAAGCCAAAGCTCAAAGTCTCTTTGTCCTTGGTGAAAGGGCTGCTCTTCAC
Organism: Pipra filicauda; assembly: GCF_003945595.2. Classification (NCBI taxonomy): domain Eukaryota; kingdom Metazoa; phylum Chordata; class Aves; order Passeriformes; family Pipridae; genus Pipra; species Pipra filicauda. The sequence continues at coordinate 4,913 of NW_024103810.1, read as the reverse complement.
CTTTTTCAACCCTCCGCTTCAAGGGCCGGTCCCACCTCCCCAAAATGGAAGATAAATGAAGATTGGTCCCAGACAAAAGGTGCCACACAAGAAAGCTCTTGCTGCCCACAGAGTGCCTAGGCTGACCTCCCAACTACACTGGAAAGCCAAAGCTCACAGGCTTTCTCTCCTGGGGGATGAGGCTGCTGTTCCCTTTTTTCAGCCCTGCGCTTCAAGTGCCGGTCCCACCTCCCCAAAATGAAAGAGAAATGAAGATTCCTCCAGACAAAAGGTAGCACACAAGGAAGCTCTTGCTGCCCACAGAGTGCCCAGGGTGCCTAAACAATTGAACCTGAAAGCCAAACCTTACACGCTTTGTGTACTTGGGGAAGGAGTTGCTGTTCCCTTTTTTTCCGCTCTGCGCTTCAAGAGCCTGTCCCACCTCCCCAAAATGGAAGAGAAATGAAGATTCCTCCCAGACAAAAGGTGCCACACAAGAAAGCTCTTGCTGCCCGCAGAGTGCTCCAGGTACCCCACCAACTGCATTAGAAATAGAAATATAGGAGACTTTCTTTCCTGTGGACAAGGGCTGCTCATCGGTTTTTTCAGCCCTGTGATGCTACTGCCATTCTGACTCCCCAAATTCCAGATGCACCAAGATTCCTCCCAGAGAAAAGGTGCCACACAAGAAAGCTCTTGCTGCCCACAGAGTGCCCAGGCTGGTCTTTCAAGTGCATCAGAAAGGCAAATATAGGAGACTTTCTTTCCTGGGGATAAGGGCTGTTTCTCCCTCTTTTCAGCCCTGTGATGCTCCTGCCCTTCCGACTCCCAAAATTCCAGATGCACCAAGATTCCTCCCAGACAAAAGGAACCACACAAGAAAGCTCTTGCTGTCCACCGAGTGCCCAGACTGCTCCACCAACTGCACCTGAAAGCCAAAGCTCAAAGTCTCTTTGTCCTTGGTGAAAGGGCTGCTCTTCACCTTTTTGAAACCTGAGATTCAAGTCCCGGTCCCCCCCCCAAAATGGAAGAGAACGAAATTCTTCCCCGACAGAAGGTGCCAACAAGACAGTCTGCTTGCCCCACAGTAGTGCCTAGGCTGGGACCCCCAAGCACTGAACGCCAGAGCTCACAGGCTTCTCTCCTGGGGGATGAGGTTTGGCTCTTCACTTTTTTCTACCCTGCGCTTCAAGTGCCGGTCCCACCTCCCCAAAATGGAAGAGAAATGGATGGAAGATTCCCCAGAGACAAGGTTGCCACACAAGCAAAGCTCTTGCTGCCCGAAGAGTGCCTCCAGCTACCCCCACCAACGCCTTAGAAAATAGAACATAGGAGACTTTTTTCTTGAGGGTACGGGCTGCTCATCGGTTTTTTCAGCCTGTGCTGCTACTGCTTCTGACTCCCCAAATTCCAGATTGCACAAGATTCCTTCCAGAGAAGAGAACAAGGTGCCACACAAGAAAGCTCTTGCTGCCCACCGAGGCCCCGGGTGCCCCAACAACTGAACCTGAAAGCCAAACCTTACACGCTTTTTGTACTTGGGGAGAGAGCTGCTGTTCCCTTTTTTTCCGCTCTGCGCTTCAAGTTCCTGTCCCACCTCCCCAAAATGGAAGAGAAATGAAGATTCCTCCAGACAAAAGGTGCCACACAAGAAAGCTCTTGCTGTCCACCGAGTGCCCAGACTGCTCCACCAACTGCACCTGAAAGCCAAAGCTCAAAGTCTCTTTGTTCTTGGTGAAAGGGCTGTTTTTCCCTTTTTTCAGCCCTGCGCTTCAAGTGCCCGTCCCACGTCCCCAAACTGGAAGAGAAATGAAGATTCCTCCAGACAAAAGGTGCCACACAAGAAAGCTCTTGCTGCCCACAGAGTGCCCAGGCTGGTCTTTCAAGTGCATCAGAAAGGCAAATATAGGAGACTTTCTTTCCTGGGGATAAGGGCTGTTTCTCCCTCTTTTCAGCCCTGTGATGCTCCTGCCATTCCGACTCCCAAAATTCCAGATGCACCAAGATTCCTCCCAGACAAAAGGAACCACACAAGAAAGCTCTTGCTGCCCACAGAGTGCCCAGGGTGCCCCAACAACTGAACCTGAAAGCCAAACCTTACACGCTTTTTGTACTTGGGGAAGGAGCTGCTGTTCCCTTTTTTTCCGCTCTGCGCTTCAAGTGCCTGTCTCAGCTCCCCAAAATGGAAGAGAAATGAAGATTCCTCCAGACAAAAGCTGCCACACAAGAAAACTCTTGCTGTCCACCGAGTGCCCAGACTGCTCCACCAACTGCACCTGAAAGCCAAAGCTCAAAGTCTCTTTGTCCTTGGTGAAAGGGCTGCTCTTCACCTTTTTGAACCCTGCGATTCAAGTCCCGGTCCCACCTCCCCAAAATGGAAGAGAAATGAAGATTCTTCCCAGACAAAGGTGCCACACAAGAAAGCTCTTGCTGCCCACAGAGTGCCTAGGCTGACCTCCCAACTGCACTGGAAAGCCAGAGCTCACAGGCTTTCTCTCCTGGGGGATGAGGGTGCTCTTCACTTTTTTCAGCCCTGCGCTTCAAGTGCCAGTCCCACCTCCCCAAAATGGAAGAGAAATGAAGATTCCTCCCAGACAAAAGGTGCCAAACAAGGAAGCTCTTGCTGCCCACAGAGTGCCCAGGGTGCCCCAACAATTGAACCTGAAAACCAAACCTTACACGCTTTTTGTACTTGGGATAAGAGCTGCTGTTCCCTTTTTTTCCGCTCTGCGCTTCAAGTGCCTGTCCCACCTCCCCAAACTGGAAGAGAAATGAAGATTCCTCCCAGACAAAAGGTGCCACACAAGAATGCTCTTGCTGCCCGCAGAGTGCCCAGGGTGCCCCAACAATTGAACCTGAAAACCAAACCTTACACACTTTTTGTACTTGGGAAAGGAGCTACTGTTCCCTTTTTTTCTGCTCTGCGCTTCAAGTGCCTGTCTCAGCTCCCCAAAATGGAAGAGAAATGAAGATTCCTCCCAGACAAAAGGTGCCACACAAGAATGCTCTTGCTGCCCACAGAGTGCTCCAGCTACCACACCAACTGCCTTAGAAATAGAAATATAGGAGACTTTCTTTCCTGAGGATAAGGGCTGCTCATCAGTTTTTTCAGCCCTCTGATGCTACTGCCATTCTGACTCCCCATATTCCAAATGGACCAAGATTCCTCCCACAGAAAAGGTGCCACACAAGAAAGCTCTTGCTGCCCACAGAGTGCCCAGGGTTCCCGAACAACTGCACTGGAAAGCCAAAGCTCACAGGCTTTCTGTCGTGAGTGAAAGGGCTGCTCTTCACTTTTTTCAGCCTTGCGCTTCAAGTGCCGGTCCCACCTCTCTAAAATTGAAGATAAATGAAGATTGCTCCCAGACAAAAGGTGCCACACAAGAAAGCTCTTGCTGCCCACAGAGTGCCCAGGCTGGTCTTTCAAGTGCATCAGAAAGGCAGATATAGGAGACTTTCTTTCCTGGGGATAAGGGCTGTTTCTCCCTCTTTTCAGCCCTGTGATGCTCCTGCCATTCCGACTCCCAAAATTCCAGATGCACCAAGATTCCTCCCAGACAAAAGGAACCACACAAGAAAGCTCTTGCTGCCCACAGAGTGCCCAGGGTGCCCCAACAACTGAACCTGAAAGCCAAACCTTACACGCTTTTTGTACTTGGGGAAGGAGCTGCTGTTCCCTTTTTTTCCGCTCTGCGCTTCAAGTGCCGGTCCCACCTCCCCAAAATGGAAGGGAAATGAAGATTCTTCCCAGACAAAGGTGCCACACAAGAAAGCTCTTTCTGCCCACAGAGTGCCTAGGCTGACCTACCAACTGCACTGGAAAGCCAAAGCTCACAAGTCTCTTTGTCCTTGTTGCACGCGCTGCTCTTCACCTTTTGAACCCTGCGATTCAAAAGTCCCCTGGCGCCCCACCTCCCCAAAATGGAAGGGAAATGAAGATTCTTCCCAGACAAAGGTGCCACACAAGAAAGCTCTTTCTGCCCACAGAGTGCCTAGGCTGACCTACCAACTGCACTGGAAAGCCAAAGCTCACAGGCTTTCTCTCCTGGGGGATGAGGCTGCTCTTCACTTTTTTCAGCCCTGCACTTCAAGTGCCAGTCCCACTCTCAACATTGAGATAAAATGAAGATTCCTTCCCAACAAAGCTTGCCACACACGAACAGCTCTGCTGCCCAAAGAGCTGCCCAGGCGCTCCACCAATGCACCTGAAAGCCAAGGCTACAGGCTTTTTTTCTGGGGATGATAAGGGCTTTTTTTCCCTTTTTCACCCCTGCGCTCCACACTACCTGTCTCAGGGGCCTCCCCAAAATGGACGATAACTGAAGATTTCCTCCAGAACAAAAGGTTGCCACACAAGAACAGCTCTTGCTGCCCACCAGAGTTCTCCTGCTACACCACCAAATGCTTTTAGAAAAAGAATCTAGGAGACTTCTTCTTTCCTGGGGGGGAGGATACGGGCTGTCATCGGTTTTTTCAGCCCTGCGCTTCAAATACCTGTCTCAGCTCCCCAAAATGGAAGAGAAATGAAGATTCCTCCCAGACAAAAGGTGCCACACAAGAAAGCTCTTGCTGCCCACAGAGTGCCCAGGCTGGTCTTTCAAGTGCATCAGAAAGGCAAATATAGGAGACTTTCTTTCCTGGGGATAAGGGCTGTTTCTCCCTCTTTTCAGCCCTGTGATGCTCCTGCCATTCCGACTCCCAAAATTCCATAGGACCAAGATTCTCCCAAGACAAAAGGAAACCACAACAAGAAAGCTATTGCTGTCCACGAGTGCCAAGACTGCTTCCACCAACTGCACCTGAGAGCCAAAGCTAAAAGTCTCTTTGTCTGGTGAAAGGGGCTGTGCTCTTACCTTTTGAAAACCCTGCGATCAAGTCCCTGTCCCATCCTCCCCAAATGGAAGGACGAGAAACCGAAATTCTTCCCAGACAAA
>NW_024103809.1:0-16792 GCF_003945595.2 Pipra filicauda | reverse complement strand
TGCAGGAATGTCCTGGGAAAGGTGTCCTGAGGTGTTTCCCATTGGACCTTGTTAACCCCATCCTGTGATTGGGTGTTCCTGTAAGCCCCTTGAGACTTCTAATTGGTTACTCTGTGAATCCTCCTAAACCCTATAAATGTAACATCCCCAACAATAAACTCTCTCTTGCCTCCTCTCCACGCCGGTGTGCTGTCTCTGTGCCTGCCATGGGACCACGTGTGTGGGGGGAGGGGGGGGCACCTCTCCCCTCCAGGCTCGGGGCCTGAAAAACCCTGTCGCTGGAGTCCCCTTTCCCCGTCCCTCAAGACGTCGGAATGGTTCTTCAGATGGAGAAGGAACTAGAACTGGGCTCCCCCACGTCGTGGGTGGGGAAAGGGATCCAGAGGGCTGGGAGGTGACTGAGCTCTCACTGTGGGAGAAACCTTCACGGGATTTGAATGAGTATTTCTCTGGCTGCAGGAAAGTTCAACTTCCCTTCCTGGAGGGATCTCCTAAAGCTGCCACATCCCACAGCTTCTAGGATCTTTCAGCAGGACTCTCCCAGTTGCTGCAGTGCAGGGGAAGTGGCCATATGGCAGAGCAGGGCAGGAGCTGCAGGCAGCAAGGGCAGAGAGGAGAAGGGAGCAGGAGGTTCAAGGGATCCTGGGCTGGGAGGACAGGGCAGAGCTGCTCAGGGGAGGAACCTTGCCAGCCCTTTGCCACGGTCAGGCTGTGGCTGCAGAGCAGTGCAGGGGAGTTCCTGCAAGTGCCTCTGCCAGCTGCCAAATGGCAGCAGTGGCAGGAGCTGTCAGGATGGCTCTGCTGGATTTGCTGGGGTGCAGCAGGAGAAGCTGCTGCAGAGCAGGACTTGCTGCTGCCCCCTCAGAGGCCCAGGGCAAGAAGGTTCCCTGGGCCAGGGCTGGCTGTGGGGTGGGAAGGTGGGGGTGCAGCCAGGGGTGCCCAGGGCTGTGGGGCAGAGCAGGGTCCTGCCCCCAGGGCTCTGTGTGCTGGGGTAGGGACTCTGCTGCCTGCCAGGGGCAGCTCTCAGCCCGGCCAAGGAGCTGCCACGGGGCTGGGGGAGAAGGTGTGGGTGGAAGGAGTGACCCCTCAGGGCAGGGCAGGGCAGGGCAGGGCCCTTCAGCTGCAGGCTCAGGGCTCCTCACAGGGCTCCTCACACCTCCTGCCATTTCCAGGGGCCCTTCTCAGGAAGCACATCCCCCCAGAACACCTCCCCCTTCCCAGCCACCGCAGGGGTCTGGGATCTGCTCTGCAGCCCCTGCCCAGGCAGAGCTGCCCCTGGGCACTGGGCTGGGCATGGCTCTGGCAGCACTGGCAGGGAGCTGAGCTGGGCACAGGGAGGGGCTGCTGGCAGGAACAGCTCCTCACCCAGAGACACGTAGGCAGGGACATGGAGCTGCTGCCACAAGTGCTGGGCAGGGGGATGTGGGCCCCTCCCTGCTGTCCCTGTGGCACAGACCCCTTCCCTGAGCAGCTCCTCCCTGGGCTCCCTTCCCAGCCTAAGCAGAGCCTGTGCCCTCAGGCCATGGCCCCTGGGCTGTGCATTGCCCTGCAGCAGCAGAGCCCAGGCAAGGACAAGGCCCCCATTTCCATCTCTCTCTGTGTGTCCCTCCTCCCTTGGCAGCAGCATTGTGGCATTTCCCTGCCATCCCCTGTTGGCTGGGCTGTTCTTCTTCTCACCATTGGCTTTTCTCAGGCAGTGCAGGGGCTTTGGGGTGGCAGGTTCCTGTCCAGACACAAACCCTTTGGGTGCTGCTGTGGGGATGTCTGTGGGAGCAAAATGCCCAAGTGCCCTCCAGGCAACTTCAGGACATTCAGCTGCTTCCCCGGGTGTCCTGCAGGGTGTCCTCCAGAAGGGCACAGCTCTGCCATAGTATCTCTGTGCTGTCTGGGATCCCCATGGAGAGGACACCTCGATGGTAGAGCCATAGAAATGCTCTGGGCAGCTGCAATGATCCCTCTGTGCAGCAGTCTGGGAGAAGAAAGAGGAGATCCTAATCAGGCACCCTGAGAAAAGACAAGGAGACTGTCAATCTGCCCTTTGAGCCCAGATTCCTCTGCTCCCAGAAAGGCCCTGTCTCTTTTTAAGGGAGCTCCTTAGTGTGATCCTCCCTCAGCTCCAAGCTGCCAGCGAGGGGCGGCTGAGAACAGGAGTGATGGCCAGCGTAGTTCTTCTCTCTGCACTGAGACCATCCCTTTGCCTCCCAGGACCCACGAGATTTCACTTGGAGAACATCAGAAATGTCAGGGATTTCAGCCATCCAAATTCACTCTGAAATGTGCCAAGTGAAACTGTAACAAAACTACAGCAAATCCCCTCAGCTCTGCTCTGCAGTTGGGCAAACTGTGAACAGCAGGGCTGGAAACGCTTTGATGTGTCACAGGCACATTTAATCTCGGATCACCCCGTGTTCCAAGCTGCCTCTCACAGCAAGGAGGATTCCTCGGGAGCCTGTCACAGGGTCCCTGCTCTCAAAGCCCCCATCAGCCAGCAAAACCCAGAGCTCAGGGGAGGGGGATGCAGAGACGTCTTCCTAAAAAGAGAGACACATTTTGCCAATAGAGTCTGACCTGACTCAGTCCTGCCTTTTCCTCCTCAACAGAAAACCACACCCTGAGGCAGCCCCAGAGCTGGAGGCAGCACTGCAGGAGGGGTCTCAGCTGAGCGGAGCAGAGGGGCAGAACCCCCCTGCCCTGCTGCCCACGCTGTGGGATGAGCCCAGGACACGGGGGGGTTGTGGGCTGTGAGCTCCCATTGCTGGCTCCCATCCTGCTTTTCATCCCCCACTATCCCCATGGCCTTGGATGCAGGGCTGCTCTCCATCCCTTCAGCCCCGAGCCTGGCCCTTGAGATCTGGGAGCATTTGACACCCGCTTGAAGCCAGGTAACACCTGAAACATGAATTTAGTAAAGCAATGTAAGGATTAGAGAGAGTTAAGCACAAATGCAAGCTTTCAGCAAAAGCACATAGGGCTCAGTATTAAGAAATAGCGGAGACAATAAATCCACCAGGATACGGGACACCCTGACATAGAAGAACATAAACCTGAACAGAAAATGCTAGCACACACAAAAAAGGACATATGGAAGAAAACAAAGAGAGATAAGAAAAGGGATAAGCCAAGAAATCAGGGACTTCTGCCAGACACTGGGAATCCCTGCCAAATGCACGAGGAAACTACCCAAATTAGGGAAGGTTCAAAAGTTTAAGAGGAGGATGATGGTGAGGACAGCAGGTTCATGATGAAGGAAGAACAGAACGACCACCAAAGTTCTCCCCAAATTGAAGACCACGCCTCTAACTCCGCCTCAACTCCGCCTGTTATGAATATTAAAAGTAGATGTTGCAATGTAATGAATATTCATAATATGTGATGTAATTGCTTAGCAAAAAGTGTATAAAAGCTCAAATTGTAAGTTCCTCGGGGAAGCGGTTTGTCCAGGGCGACCTGGCCGCTTCCCGGCCGTGAAAATAAATACCTCCTGCTTATAGACTGAAAACTCTGTCTCTGAGCAGTCTCTTTACGCCTTCTTTGGGGCATAAATTTGGCATCAATCTTGGCGACCGCGGCAGGACTGGGGGGTCTTCCTGAGCCAGGACCCAAGGGGCCGGGACGCTCTCGGGGCCCCCCGACTGAATTATTGTCGGTAGAGTCTCCCAGACCCCTTGGATCTGCGCAACGGTGGACAAGAACCTCCTGCTCCAAATTAAGAGGTATTTGATCTTTTATATTTTAGGTAAAAGCGCTTTATTGGTGGGGATAGGACGCTATCGCCCAAAAGGGAGCCGGAGGGACGCCTCGGCATTAGCCCTAAAACTGGGTTTGAGTCCCAGGTATCGGAAGCAGCAGGTTAGAGTCCTGCAGAAGCAGCAGGTTAGAGTCCTGCCAGAAAAAGGGTTAGAGTCCCGACACTGCAGTGTAAGAATTGTCTTTACTTTGTGATGTTGAATTTACCTTTTATGCTTTTGTGTTGTGTCTGAAACTGTTCCTACTTTGATTTCCTTGTTCACTTTCTGTTCTATGTGAAGTATTGACTGATAGTGCATTTAAACTGTGCTTGATTCAAAATTTTAACAATTTTTAGCCTTTCCGGGACTGCTGGAGGATTTGAGAGTACTCCTAGGGGCTTTAGGACCCAGGGAGTTCCTTGTACTATTAGAGAATTCCTAGAATACAGCAGTTAGGAATGATATATTGAGAGTTTCTCTTGCGAACTGTTCTGGTTTATATCAACGAGTAAAAGAAACTATAACATGCTATTTGAAACTTAAAGGTACAGAAAAAGCTCTACCATTAATCTTAATCACTGTTTGTAGTGGTTTATTCGTTTTTTAAGAATTATGTATGTCTCTTTGTAGAATGTTTTTGTAATATGGTGCACTTCGTAAGACGTCTTACAATTCTATATGGGAAATGATTGCGATCTCAGTTTTGTAAAAGTGAATAAGCTGTTGCCAGCGCGCATAAATCCTAGGATTAAGATTTGTCCTTTCTGTTACTGCTCGCTGTATGTTAGAGCCTTGTGCAACAATTGTGGTAAATATATTTTGGGTCCAAGAGGAACACAAGAAATAGCACTCAATCGGACTCTTAGCTTTTATTGCATACGCTGCTGGTCAAATCAAGATCTGGCAGAAACCAAGTGGGTAAGATTCTATTGCCGCCGCACTCATAGACAAGTATTTGTAACGTCCTGGTTGCATTTTCTGTAAGAAGTGTGTTTTATAGTTTACAGCGGCATCCTGTGATTTTGTGATAACGTAGATCGGACAGCCAACAGCAAACCCATATTTCACGGTCTGCGGCGCCCTCTCGCGGCTCTGCTTGGTGACGTAGATTGCTCAGATAGAAACCTGAAGGTAGGAAAGTTTTTATATCGAGCGTGCAAGTGTGCGAGTGTGTGGGTGAGTGAGACGCGGCATCGCTGCGAGGCGAGAGGGAGTCCTGCTCTGCGGTTCCTGTTCTCCGCGAGGAGGCAGGCCAGAAACGGACGAAGTGACTGGAAATTGCGTACATGAGGTATTGGGACAAAGTAAGAAATACTTTGAGACGGTGGAATAGAATAAGGAAGGTATTGCGGTTCAAAGTGCAGTTCGCTAACATACCGAAAGCTACTCAGCTAGGACACATTAGTGGAAGCTTAGCCCGGTTGGATATAGAAGCACGAATCCAGAGACAAGAATTGCTTGATATAATAGAGTATCACAAAAGAGAATTCATAGCAGAATTAGAAAAGGAAGGTGACAAGTTAGGATACGATCCTCTAGTGGTAGAGAATTTCCTTGACTGGACACCAGTCTGGGAACACGATCCCCAGGTCAGTTGGTACATCACTGACGCTCGAGTAATAAGAAAATCTGGTAAGACACCCTATAGGTTTGCCTGGTAAATCCCTCTGTCTCTCATAAAACCTTATCAATTGCTACATAACTTAAACCTTACGATAATAATGAGAACCCAGCAAAGTAAAGACATAAATATGAAAACCCCTCTGGGATGCATCTAAAAACACTGGAGAGATCTAGGGGGGGCCCCAGGAGGAAACATAAGCAAAAAGACACTCTTAAAATACTGCACGCAATGGTGGCCTCTGTATAAACTAGATGATGACGAAAAATGGCCACCTGAAGGGACAATAAATTACAACACTATTTTACAGCTTATGTTGTTCCTCCGTCGACTGGGCAAGTGGGATGAAGTGATTTATTGCGATATGTTTTTCACGCTCAGGAATAAGCCTGAGTGGCAGAGGGAATGCGAAGTAAATGTTGCACCGCAGGACCCCTTGGTTTTAGCCTTGGAAAAGGATAAGAAAAATTTGAAACCAAAGGAACGCTGTTGTGATGCCTGCAGTATCGGACAACAGTGCCTTAAATTAAAAAGAAGGGACAGTGAAGAAGAAAGTAGAGTAAGCCTATGGGAGTATCAACCATTTGCTCCAGGATACGGGATACCACGACCAAAGCGGAGAGAAGGGGAAAGAGACACTAGCCTATTAGGAGATATTTCACTGGAGCTAGGAAGATTTAGGACTGGGTATAGTCCTCAAAAATCAAAAGACAGTTGGGAGGAAAGTAGCCCATCAAAATCGGAGAGCCCCCAAGGAGAAAGCAGCTCGCAGGGACTGAGTAGTCCACAGGGGTCAGAAAGTTACAGAGAGGAAAGCAGTCCGCCTAGATCAGAGGTCGATAGGGAAAAGAGCAGCCCGATAAGACCAGAGGGTCACGGGGAAGAGAGTAGTCCGCCTAAACCAAAAGACGACAGAAATAGAGATAACAATACACCAAGAAAAGGAGATAGCATCTATAGAGTGGAGAGTAGCACACCAAGAGCTGATTATGAGGGTGAAAGTAGCCCATTGAGACCAGGGGGCAATGAAAAGAAGAGTGATTTCCCCAAAATAAGATGCAGTAAAGAAGATAGTGACATTATAATTCAAGAGGAAAAGGAAAACAACTCACAAAGATTAAACATAGTGATTCAAATAGACGATAAAAGGGATACCAGAGAGATAGAGGAAAACGAGGAACGCAGCCCCGGGCAGGCTGAGCGTCGACAGCGTCTCCTCCAAACCCAGAGAGAGAGGCGGCTGGACTGTGTGAATCATGCCAGAAGGTTGGCAGAAGATGACTGGGCAGGAACGGGGAGTGAAGATGAGGAACCGAAACAGAGAAAGAGAAAGGAAAAAAGAAAGAATAGAATAGATACCGGGGCCCAAGAAGAAGACCCTGAGGAAGGGACTAGTCACCTACACTATACTAGATCTGTAGCACGAAAAGAGGCAAGAGAAAGGATAGAGGGAAGTCATACAATAGCTCCCCTCCGACAGATAATGCCTATTGCAGGAGACCAGGGACGAGTAAAGGTGCCATTTACAACAAGTGATTTGAACAGCTGGAGAGAAGAAGCCCGGAATTTTAGGAAAAATCCAGAGGGGGTAGCTAAGAGGTTCGAGTTAATTGCAAAGAACCTAGACATTGACTGGAGTGATATAGAAGTAATGCTATCAGAATTAACAGAAACAGAAAAGGAACTAGTATTAAAAACAGGGAGAGATCATGCCAGCATGCTCCCTGAAGAGTTAGAAATTGTATTTCCAAGTAGAAATCCGGAGTGGGATCCAAACAACCCCGATTCTTATGGGAAACTGGTGCAATATAGGAAGCTAATAGCATTAGGTTTGCGGAAAGCAATACCTAAAGCCATTAACTGGGCAGCCTTGTATGATGTTAGACAGGGAAAGGATGAAAGTCCCTCTGAATTTCTGGATAGACTCAGGACCGCCATGAGACAATATACACCCCTAGACCCAGCATCAGAAGAAGGGAGACAACAGCTGCTAGGATTGGTAATGGGGCAGTGTACTCCCGACATTAGAAAGAAATTACAAAAACTAAAACATCCAGCAAATAGAGATCTAGAGACATTAATGAATGAGGCCTGGGAAGTATACAACAACAGAGAAAAAGAAGAGAAAAAGAGGGAAGATAAGAGAATTGCTCGAGTTGTGGCAGTAGCAGTGGCAACTCAAAACGCAAAATTCCCGGATGCAGGTGCCAGGGGTAGAGGTCGTGGTTACCCTATGAGGGGGAGAGGGGGATTCAAACCCCAACCCATCAGAGTAAGACCGGATCAATGCTCCAACTGCTTCCAGAAAGGCCATTGGAAACAAGACTGCCCCCAGCTAAGAGAAAGGCCTGCAAACACTGCCATTGCACATCAGAGCAGTGACTGAGGAGGACCGGTGAGTCGTTCCCTAGCAGACCCACTGGTTAAAATGGAGCTAGGGGAAGGTGAAAAAGAATTAGACTTTCTGATTGATACAGGAGCAACATTTTCAGTTTTAAATCAAGAACTAGTACCAAAGAGTGATGAATTTGTACAAGTTGTGGGAGCAACAGGCCAACCAGAAAAAGCTTACTTCCTAAAACCTATTAAATACAAAATTGGAAAGCAAATGGGGATCCATCAATTTCTGTATTTACCAAATTCTCCAAAACCTTTACTAGGAAGGGATTTACTGGAAAATTTGGGAGCCGTAATAAAATTCAACAAAGACAAACTCGAATTCCAGGTAAATGAAGAACAACTGATTGCAGCTTTAAGTTTGACAATCAGTTGCATAGAACCAAAACCTGAGGGTCGTAATATCAAACGGATTATGAGCGAGGCATACCCATTGGTATGGGCCACTGATGTACCTGGAAAATCAAAACAAGCAACACCTATTGCTATTGAGCTTATACCTGGAGCAAGACCAGTGGTAAGAAAGCAGTACCCACTAAGACTAGAAGATAGGAAAGGGATTGAACCCATAATTAGAAAATTCTTAGAGTTAGGGTTATTAATAGAATGTGAATCAGATTACAACACACCAATCCTGCCAGTTAAGAAACCAAATGGAACTTATAGACTGGTTCAAGATTTAAGAGCTGTGAATGCCATAACAAAAACACTACATCCAGTAGTAGCCAATCCTTACACACTCCTAACCAAGTTAAAAGACAATTTGATTTGGTTCACAGTATTGGATCTAAAAGACGCATTCTTTTGCCTTCCCTTAGCCCCTGAAAGCCAAAAGATTTTTGCCTTTGAATGGGAATCTGTGAACAAAGGGAGAAAGACTCAATTAACCTGGACAGTGTTACCTCAAGGCTATAAGAATAGCCCAACAATTTTTGGGAATCAATTGGCCAAAGAATTGGAACAATGGGAAAGGCCACAGGGAGATGGTACTCTTCTTCAATACGTAGACGATCTATTAATAGCAACCAAGTCAGAAGAAGAGTGTGTTAAATGGACTATTTCTCTGTTGAATTTCTTGGGTTTAAGTGGATATCGAGTCTCTCAACAGAAAGCGCAGCTAGTACAAGAAAAAGTAGTATACCTGGGATATGAAATCTCCAGAGGACAACGATCCCTAGGAACAACAAGAAAAGAAGCCATCTGCCAGATGCCCAAACCAGAAACGGTGAGAGACCTACGGGCCTTTCTGGGAATGACAGGTTGGTGCCGTTTATGGATCTACCAATATGGGGTACTCGCCAAGCCACTGTATGATTTATTAAAAGAAACTAAGAGTATCCTGGTCTGGACTCCCGAGGCAGAGGGAGCCTTTAAGAGACTGAAACAAGAACTCATGAGAGCCCCCGCTTTGGGTCTCCCTGATGTAACAAAACCATTCTGGCTGTTCTCTCATGAACGGCAAGGGATGGCTTTAGGAGTCTTGGCACAACAGTTGGGACCACACAAAAGAGCCGTGGCTTATTTCTCCAAACAGCTGGATGAAGTAAGCAAAGGATGGCCCAGCTGTTTGAAAGCGGTGGCCGCAGTGATCATAAACATAGAAGAGGCCAGAAAACTCACGATGGGCCAGAAAATGACTGTGTTAGTGTCCCACACTGTGTCTGCTGTATTAGAACAAAAGGGTGGTCATTGGTTGTCACCCTCCAGATTCCTAAAGTATCAGGCAATCCTAGCTGAGTCAGATGACGTAACCATTCAAGTAACTAACATTGTGAATCCAGCATCATTTCTAGAAGGAAGAATGTCGGCAGAACCAATTGAGCATGACTGCCTGGAAACCATCGAAGCAGTCTACTCCAGTCGCCCGGATCTCAAAGAAGAGCCATTAGAAGATGCAGACAACTGGTTCTCGGACGGCAGTAGCTTCGTGAAGCAAGGAGTAAGGATGGCAGGCTATGCAGTAACCACAACGGAAGAGGTAATCGAATCAAATCCTTTACCTGCAGAAACCTCAGCCCAAAAGGCAGAACTAATAGCTCTCACCCGAGCCCTGGAATTAGCAGAAGGCATACGAATTAATATTTGGACAGATTCTAAGTATGCCTTCTCCGTCGTGCATGCTCATGGGGCAATTTGGAAAGAAAGAGGACTGCTAACTGCTCAAGGGAAAACAGTCAAACATGCAGAAGAAATTCTACGATTGTTAGAAGCAGTCCAACTCCCAGCACAAGTGGCCATAATGCATTGCAAAGGACACCTGAAAGGTAACACTGTTCCAGAAATAGGAAATAGAAAAGCTGATGCAGAAGCTAAATTAGCTGCTGCAAGGACCAAAGAAGTGGTTGCAACAGCTCTAGTACCAGGGGAACTAGATACTAACTTCCAACCAGATTATCAGGACTCAGATCATAGGTGGATTCAAAGGAACAAAGGCAAATTGTTAGATAATGGATGGGGTCAATTGGAAACAGGACAACTAATAATACCAGAAAAATTAATGTGGCAATTCGTAAAAACGGAACACGAGAAGGCGCATTGGAGTTTAGATCCACTTTATCAGTATTTACAAACTAGAATAGCGGGACCAAAATTATTCACTACCATAAAACAGGTTACATCCCAGTGCGAACGATGCCTTAAGAATAACCCGAATACAGGGACCAAGATACACCAAGGAGCAATAGATCGAGGTAAATTCCCAGGTGAAGTATGGCAAATTGATTTCTCTGAACTCCCAAGAAAAGGGGGGTATCGGTACTTATTAGTACTAACTGATACATTTTCTGGGTGGCCTGAAGCATTCCCCTGCAGAACAAACAAAGAGAGAGAGGTAACTAAAGTCCTACTAAATGAAATTATACCACGGTTTGGAGTACCAAGAAGTATATCCTCAGACAGGGGTTCACATTTCTGTGCGAAGGTTGTGAAAGCAATAAGCAAAGCACTGCAAATTAAATGGCAATTGCATACGCCCTACAGACCACAAGCCAGTGGGCAAGTAGAAAAGATGAATCATCTCATTAAACAACAAATTGCTAAAATATGCCAAGAAACTAACTTACAGTGGTATCAAGCTTTGCCTATTGCTCTGATTAGACTGAGAGTCAAACCTCGATCAAAAGAGAAGTTGAGCCCATTTGAAATTCTGTATGGTAGACCTTATGCTATGCAGATTGTAAATAGCGATGCTATAGACCAAATAGGCAATCAATATATATATATGATTATGTAATTGCTGTAGGGAAACATTTTGATAGAAATGCCACGATAGTAATAGAACATCAGCCCAAACAACCTGACTGTAAACTACATCCGTTTAACCCCGGTGATTGGGTGTATGTTAAGAATCTTTTAGGAAAACCCCTACAAGAAAAGTGGGAGGGACCTTTCCAAGTGCTGCTGACCACCTTCACTGCGGTTAGGATCAAAGAACGACCTACATGGATTCACTACTCTCGAGTCAAGAAAGCTCCAGAAGATAAGCGGGAAGACCTGGCATCATGAATCCTGCTCTTTCAACATTGACCATTGGACTTTTGATAAGTATTGTTTTATCCCAAAACCCTACTCCAGAAGGACCATGGTCTAGTGCACGCACACTACCACGCTCCGAGGAAAACCCAGACTTTGAGATTTATGTTTTACATAACAATCAACCCTATACGATAGATGAATGGGATAGCAGAACCCATTTCGTAGCGCAAAAGGGAGACCAAATTCAAGTAGGGTGCCGAGAGGTCGAGGCTTTAATGGGAAAAACAGATAAACTAGCATTGACAATTGAATTCTGGCAAGAAGCCCCTAAACAGAATTTAATTACTCATAGCCAAGTAAAAGATGGGAAGCCCATCATCTGGATTGAACAGAAGGGACCAGTCTCATGTCAATGGGATAGTCCTGAAGGGAGTAGAGCACAGTGTGAAATTATATTCAAGCTAGATCAATCGATGTCGTTTTCATGTAGCAGAGAAGCCAAGATCCTTGAACCCATTGGTGAACAAGGCATTGTAACCGGTAGAGCCTTTAAGCGAGCCATTAGATTAACAACAGACTCAATCGTGAGCCCGTCTCGTGAAACCACTCTGCCTCTAGAATGCAAGAAAATACATAATTTAACCTTTATAGGACCTCAAGTAATAAGACAATCAAACGAACTAAAGTTGTTATTAGATCCTACATATTCTCTGAAGAAAATACAGATGAACATCCAGACAGACATTACACACTTACAAGGAGATTGCCAACCGTTTATACAGCACAGCCTCAAAGGCTGGAATGCCTGGTTAGCAACTAGGTCACACCGCAAACGAACACAAAGAGATATAAGTGGATGGGTTGGTACAGGGTTTGGCATATTGAACACCATAGACCAAGAACTATTAGTAAACAAATTAAGTACCGTTACTTCTAATTTGGGAAAGCTCAAGGTACCTTTGAGTTCGTCTATGCTAACTTTAGCAGAAACACAATCATTAGTGGTCAAATTGATGACCTTAGTAGCCAACCACACCGCTGAAGATTTTGTTAAACTCACTGACTATACCGGAGAGATTAGCAAAGAAATTGCACTTGCTATCCAGTGTGTTCAGACACAGCAGTGGGTACAATCAGTAGCAGCAGGAATATTAAGAGAAGGAATGTCAGGCATATTGCCTCAGGAAATAAGGGAAACTATATTAAGAGACAGCTCCACTACACAGTTTGAAAGAGAACACCAGGCTTGGTGGCAACTAGTTAATTTCACTTATGATCCACAACAGAAACATATTGAAACCTATGTCCTTACTATTAGTGCCGCAGAAGAGAGAGCTATATTTCCTGTTTTAACATTAGGGGCTATACATCAGAATGTTATTGTCAAACCTGTAGACCATAACGTTTGAGCAAATTATGATGGTACTAAGAACAAGTGGCAATCAATTAGTACAGAAGCATGTATTCCTAAAGGGCAATTAGGTTACATTTGCGAAAATGCCATTGTAGAAGCCGAAGACCTATGCTTAGATGCTGAAGACAGTGTATGTACCTTTGAAATGCTCCCACACAACAGGGCCCAATCACAAGTATTCTATATAGGGAATGGATGCGCTTGCATTAGAACCGCTTGCAACAATGTTACTATAGATAATTGCCATGAAGTGACTAACGATACTAACTTTTGCATATGCAACTTCACAAAAGTCGTGGGTTGTGACTTTAACTACACTGCTCCCATAACTACACAACAGTTAATCGAAGCTGAGTATACTTTATATCATGAGATACCCAAGATACAGATAGGCATGGATGTTAAGCTTCTCAAAGAGATGCTTGTGCATCCTGAGGTAGAAAAGTTAGTTCAGAAGGTGAATCAAACGACTCAACGCATGTTGTGGCAAGTAGAGCATAATTCTAAAGGTATAAAAAATATCCTGACAAAAGTCGCACAAGTAGGCCAACACCATTGGTGGGATATCTTCACAGGATACTCCCCAACAGCAACACAAGTCTTTCACTACCTGATACACCCAGTGTTAATTATAACCATGGCTATGCTCCTGTTAACCCTTATGAATATATGCCTGTGGTGTAAGTTAAGGTCCATGGTCAAGAGAACCCAAATAATCTGGGCAATGGTAAAAGCGTATCAGCGCCCTTTAGGATTAGAACTTGACGAAAGAATTCATAAGTTTTAGAAAAGGGGGGAATGAAGCCAGGTAACACCTGAAACATGAATTTAGTAAAGCAATGTAAAGAATTAGAGAGAGTTAAGCACAAATGCAAGCTTTCAGCAAAAGCACATAGGGCTCAGTATTAGGAAATAGCGGAGACAATAAATCCACCAGGATACGGGACACCCTGACATAGAAGAACATAAACCTGAACAGAAAATGCTAGCACACACAAAAAAGGACATATGGAAGAAAACAAAGAGAGATAAGAAAAGGGACAAGCCAAGAAATCAGGGACTTCTGCCAGACACTGGGAATCCCTGCCAAATGCACGAGGAAACTACCCAAATTAGGGAAGGTTCAAAAGTTTAAGAGGAGGATGATGGTGAGGACAGCAGGTTCATGATGAAGGAAGAACGGAACGACCACCAAAGTTCTCCCCAAATTGAAGACCACACCTCTAACTCCGCCTCAACTCCGCCTGTTATGAATATTAAAAGTAGATGTTGCAATGTAATGAATATTCATAATATGTGATGTAATTGCTTAGCAAAAAGTGTATAAAAGCTCAAATTGTAAGTTCCTCGGGGAAGCGGTTTGTCCAGGGCGACCTGGTCGCTTCCCGGCCGTGAAAATAAATACCTCCTGCTTATAGACTGAAAACTCTGTCTCTGAGCAGTCCCTCTACGCCTTCTTTGGGGCATAAATTTGGCATCATTAGGAGCTTAGTGCCATGATGAGGCCTGCACCATTAGGCCATGTCTGGGCTTTATGAGGTCAGTGACGTGTTGAGACCTGCACCATTGGTACAAGTCTGGGCTTTATGAGGTCAGTGACGTGATGAGGCGAGACCGATTATGAGCTATCTGGACTTTTTGAGGTCACTGCCATGATGAGGCCTGCACCATTATGACATGTCTGGGCTTTATGAGGTCAGTGCCATGATGAGGCCTGCACCATTATGACATATCTGGGCTTTATGAGGTCAGTGCCATGATGAGGCCTGCACCATTAGGACATGTCTGGGCTTTATGAGGTCAGTGCCATGATGAGGCGTGACGCATTATGAGCTATCTGCGCTTTATGAGGTCATTGCCCTGATGAGGCCTGCACCATTATGACATGTCTGCGCTTTATGAGGTCAGTGCCCTGATGAGGCCTGCACCATTATGAGCTGTCTGGGCTTTATGAGGTCAGTGGCATGATGAGACCTGCACCATTATGACATGTCTGGGCTTTATGAGGTCAGTGACGTGTTGAGACCTGCACCATTATGACATGTCTGGGCTTTATGAGGTCAGTGCCATGATGAAACCTTCACCATTATGACATGTCTGGGCTTTATGAGGTCAGTGCCATGATGAGGCGTGACGCATAATGAGCTATCTGCGCTTTATGAGGTCATTGCCCTGATGAGGCCTGCACCATTATGACATCTCTGCTCTTTATGAGGTCAATGCCATGATGAGGTCTGCACCTTTATGACATGTCTGGGCTTTAGGTGGTCAGTGCCATGATGAGGCCAGCACCATTATGACATGTCTGGGCTTTATGAGGTCATTGCCCTGATGAGGCCTGCACCATTATGACATCTCTGCTGTTTATGAGGTCAGTGCCATGATGAGTTCTGCACCTTTATGACATGTCTGGGCTTTATGAGGTCAGTGCCATGATGAGGCGTGACGCATTATGAGCTATCTGCGCTTTATGAGGTCAGTGTCATGATGAGGCCGGCACCATTATGAGCTGTCTGGGCTTTATGAGGTCAGTGCCATGATGAGGCCTGCACCATTATGACATGTCTGCGCTTTATGAGCTCAGTGCCCTGATGAGGCCTGCACCATTATGACATGTCTGGGCTTTATGAGGTCAGTGCCATGATGAGGCCTGCACCATTATGACATGTCTGCGCTTTATGAGGTCAGAGCCATGATGAGGCGTGACGCATTATGACATGTCTGGGCTTTATGAGGTCAGTGCCATGATGAGGCCTGCACCATTATGACATGTCTGGGCTTTATGAGGTCAGTGCCATGATGAGGCCTGCACCATTATGAGCTGTCTGGGCTTTATGAGGTCAGTGCCATGGACAGGCCTACACCATTATGACGTGTCTGGGCTTTATGAGATCAGTGATGTGTTGAGACCTGCATCATTATGACATGTCTGGGCTTTATGAGGTCAGTGACGTGATGAGGCGTGACGCATTATGAGCTATCTGCGCTTTATGAGGTCAGTGCCCTGATGAGGCATGCACCATTATGAGATGTCTGGGCTTTATGAGGTCAGTGCCATGATGAGGCCTGCACCATTATGACATGTCTGCGCTTTATGAGATCAGTGCCATGATGAGGCCTGCACCATTATGACATGTCTGGGCTTTATGAGGTCAGTGCCATGATGAGGCCTGCACCATTATGACATGTCTGGGCTTTATGAGGTCAGTGACGTGATGAGGCGAGAACGATTATGAGCTATCTGGGCTTTATGAGGTCAGTGCCATGATGAGGCCTGCACCATTATGACATGTCTGGTCTTTATGAGGTCAGTTCCATGATGAGGCCTGCACCATTATGACATGTCTGGGCTTTATGAGGTCAGTGCCATGATGAGGCCTGCACCATTATGACATGTCTGGGCTTTATGAGGTCAGTGCCACGATGAGGCCTGCACCATTATGACATGTCTGCGCTTTAGGAGCTTAGTGCCATGATGAGGCCTGCACCATTATGACATATCTAGGCTTTATGAGGTCAGTGCTATGATGAGGCCTGCACCATTATGACATGTCTGGGCTTTATGAGGTCAGTGCCATGATGAGACCTGCACCATTATGACATGTCTGGACTTTATGAGGTCTGTGCCATGATGAGGTCTGCACCATTATGACATGTGTGCGCTTTAGGAGGTCAGTGCTATGATGAGGTGTGACGCATTATGAGCTATCTGCGCTTTATGAGGTCAGTGCCATGATGAGGCCTGCACCATTATGACATGTCTGCGCTTTAGGAGGTCAGTGCCATGATGAGGCCTGCACCATTATGACATGTCTGGGCTTTATGTGGTCAGTGACGTGATGAGGCGAGACCGATTATGAGCTATCTGAGCTTTATGAGGTCAGTGCCATGATGAGGCCTGCACCATTATGACATGTCTGGACTTTATGAGGTCAGTGCCATGATGAGGCCTGCACCATTATGACATGTCTGGGCTTTGTGAGGTCAGTGCCATGATGAGGTCTGCACCATTATGACATGTCTGGGCTTTATGAGGTCAGTTCCATGATGAGGCCTGCACCATTATGACATGTCTGGGCTTTATGAGGTCAGTGCCATGAGGAGGCCTGCACCATTATGACATGTCTGCGCTTTATGAGGTCAGTGCCATGATGAGGC
>NW_024103808.1:0-16784 GCF_003945595.2 Pipra filicauda | reverse complement strand
ACCCCCCCTTTCCCCTCCCCCCCCCAGAGGAGGCGTTCGAGGGGCTCCGGATCGAGCCCTTTTCCAGCCCCCCGGAGCTGCCGGACGTGATGAAACCCCAGGACTCCACCGGGGCCGCCACAGACCCCCCCCTGCCCTAAAACCCCCCAAAACGACCCCCCCTGCCCTAAAACCCCCCAAAAACCAACCCCCCTGCCCTAAAACCCCCCCAAATGACCCCCCCTGCCCTAAAACCCCCCAAAATGACCCCCCTTGCCCTAAAAAACCCCCAAAAAACTGAGTCCCCCTTACCCTAAACCCCCCAAACAGACCCCCCCCCCCCTTAATAAAAACCCCCCAAAACTGCCCCCCCCGCCCTAAAACCCCCCCAAAATCGACCCCCTCCTGCCCTAAAACCCCAAAAACCAACCCCCACCTGCCCTAAAACCCCCAAAAATAACCCCCCTACCCTGAGACCCCCAAAACCCAACACCCCCCTTACCCTAAAAACCCCAAAAAATGACCCCCCCTGCCCTAAAACCCCCCAAAAACCGACCCCCCCCTACCCTGAGACCCCCAAAAACCGACCCCCCCCGCCCTAAAACCCCCCAAAATGACCCCCCCCGCCCTAAAACCCCCCCAACCAACCCCCCCCGCCCTGAGACCCCAAAAAATGACCCCCCCTGCCCTAAAACCCCCAAAAACTGACCCCCCCGCCCTAAAAACCCCCAAAATCGACCCCCTCCTGCCCTAAAACCCCAAAAAATGACCCCCCCTGCCCTGAGACCCCCTTTAGGGGAGGTTTGGGACCCCCTGGGAAGGGATTTTGGGGGGATTTTGGGGGTCACGTGACTCCTAACGGGAGATTTGGGGGGGGGTTGGGGGGTTTTGGGATCCTCGGGGGGGGGGGTTGGGGGTCACGTGACTCCTCAAGGGGGTTTTGAGATTTTGGGCCCCCCCCAGGGGTGGATTTTGGGGTTGAAAGGGGGGTTTTAGAGGGGGAGGAGATTTGGGGGGTCCCAGGAACTTTTTTGGGGGGGTCGTGGGACCCCCTGGGGGGAAATTCGGGGGTCCCAAGAGCTTTTTTTTGGGGGGGGGGAGGGGGGTGTCCTGTGACTCCTGGGGGGAGATTTGGGGTCTGAGGGGGGGTCTGGTCATGGCTTGGACATTTTTTGGGGGGGGTCCCACCCATGTTTTGGGGGTCCCACCCACTTTTTGGGGGGGAGGTCTCACATTTGGGGGGGTCAAAGCTGTTACAGGGGGGGTCACGTGTTTGTTTTTTGGGGGGCGGGGTCACGTGTGTCCTGAGCTCCCCCCTCCCCAAATAAACCCCTCCCCCATCTGCATCTGGGGGGCCCTGAGAGCGACTCCATGGTCTGGGGGGGGTCCCAAATTTGGGGGGGTTTGGGAGGTCCAGGGGGGGGGATTTTGGGAATCCCAGAATTTTGGGGGGTCCTGGGGGGAATTTTGGGGGTCCCAGAATTTTGGGGGGGTCCCAAAAATGTTTTTGGGGGTCCCCGGGGTTTTTTTTTTTTTTTGTGGCTCTTTGGTGACTCCTGAGCCCCGCCCCCAACCCCAAACCCCGCCCACTCCCGATGCTCCGCCCCAAATATTAAACCACACCCACCCCTGCTCGAATAAGCCCCGCCCCCCCACACAAACCACGCCCACTCCGTTTCCGGCCGTTTTAATGTAAAACAAAAAGGGGGGGAGGGGGAACAACATCCAAAAAAAGGGGGCGGGGCTTGGAGGAAAACGGGGCGGGGTCTGGTGAGGAAAGGGCGGGGCTTGAACAGCGGTGGGCGGGACCTGGAAATGAAAAGGGGGCGGGGTTTATGGAGAAGGGGGTGGAGGTTGTAAGAAGGGGCGGGGCTTGAAGAGGAAAAGGGGGCGGGGTTTTGCAGACGGGGCGGAGCTTCAAGGGGGCGGAGCTGCAAGAGAAGAGAGGGGTGAGGGGGCGGGGCGGCCCCCACAGCGCCCCCCAGCGGCCGGGAGGACCCACGGCGGCCCCTTTTGTTGGGGGGGGGAGGGGGAGGGTCCGGACCCACAGGGGGGGTTTTGGGGGGTGGGGGAGGGGTGGGGAGGGGTCTGACCCACGTGGGGGGTTTTTTTTCGACCCCCAATTTTTTCCGGGGGGGGGAAGGGCAGGGTCTGCCCCTCCCCCCACACCTACCGGCCGCCGGGGGGGCCCCGGGAGCGGCTCCGGAGGGTCCTTGGGAGGGTCCTGAGGGGGGGACACGGGGAGGGGGGAGGGTGACCCAGAGAGTGACCCCCAGAGGGACCCCCCAAACCCCCAGGAGCGATGGGACCCCCTGAGCAGCCCCACAGATCCCTCCTGGCCCCACAGATCCAGGCCCTGCCCCACAGCACAACTCACGGCCCCACAGATCCCTTTCCAGCCCCACAGATCCCTCCCCAGCCCCACAGATCCCTCCCCAGCCCCACAAATCCCTTTCCAGCCCCATAAACTCCCTCCCAGCCCCACATCCTATAACCAGCCCCACAAGATCCTTTTCCAGCCCCACAGATCCCTCCCAGCCCCCCCAATGCCTTTCCAGCCCCACAGATCCCTTTTCCAGCCCCACAGATCCTTTTCCAGCCCCACAGATCCCTCCAAACCCCATAAGCAGCCCCCCAAACCCAGGCCCTGCCCCACAGCACAGCTCACTCCCCACACCCCCCCTCCCAGCCCCATAAGCAGCCTCACATCCTATTTCCAGCCTCACTGACCCCCCTCCCAGCCCCACAGATCCCTTCCCGGCCCCATAACCAGCCCCACAAATCCCTGTCCTGCCCCACATCCTATTGCCAGCCCCACAGCACAGCTCACACCCCACACATCCCACCCCACAGATCCTCTCCCAGCCCCAATGACCCCCTCCCAGCCCCACATCCTATTTCCAGCCCCACAGCTCCTCTCCCAGCCCCATAACCAGCCCCACATCCTATTTGTGACCCCACAGCTTCCCCTCCAACCCCACTGACCCCCTTCCCACCCCACAAGCTCCCTCCCAGCCCCACAAGCTCCCTCCCAGCTCCACATCCTCATTTCCAGCCCCCCAAGTGGGGTCTCTGCCCCACAACCACCGACACCAGACTGGGAACGAACAAACAAAGGGGGAGAAAACCCCCCCCCAGGACCCCAAAACTCACCCCCTGGGCCCCACAGCTCTGACCCCCAAGTGGGGCTCAAGTCCCCCCACAGATGCTCCTGCAATGGGGCACAAATGAAACCCCCAAAACCCCGGCCTGGGCCCCACAGCCCCGCCCCACACGTGGGTCCAGGTGACCCCGAGGGCCCCACAGATCCACCCCCCTGGCGACCCCAAAGCTCTGCCCCCCAAGTGGCTCCAAGTCACCTCCTGGGACCCCCAAATCCGCCCCCCCAAGTGGGGGTCAACCCCCCCCTCTGGGCCCCCAAAATCCACCCCTAAAGTGGGTCCAGTGACACCGACTGTGCCCCCCAAGTGACACCGACTGTGCCCCCCAAGTGACACCGACTGTGCCCCCCAAGTAGCTCCCAATCCCCTCCCGGGCCCCACAAATCCTCCCCCCCCAAACATCAGGTGCTTTTCACCCCAAAATCCACCCCCCAGGGGGGTTCCAGTGGCCGCCTGGGACCCCAAATTCTGCCCCCCAAGTGGGCACAAAAAACCCCCCAAGTGGGGTCCGGTGACCCCAAGGGCCCCCCCCAAACTCTGCCCCACAACTGGGCACCTTCACCCCAAATTCCACCCCCAAACTGGGCCTTTTTCACCCCAAACTGGGTGTTTTTCACCCCCAATGGGGGGGGGTGACCCCCAACCCCCCCAGCGATGCTCACCCCACATCTGGACACATCTGGGCCCCTCTGGGCTCAGCTCCCCCCACGGCCCCACAGAGGCTCCTGCAATGGGGCAGAAATGAAGCCCCCGGACCCCCAAAAAGCTCCAAAACCCCCCCAAAACTGGGCCCAACCCCCCCCCTCAAACGGGGCACAAAAATCCCCCCAAAACCAGGCCCCAAAAAGGGTCAAACGGCCCCAAAAATCCACCCGGAAGTGGGTCCAGGAGACTCCCAGAGGGGGCACAAAAACCCCCCCAAAATCGCCCCCCAAGCAGGTCCAAGTCCCTTCATGTGCCCCCCCCCGACCCGCCCCCAAACTGGGCCTTTTCACCCCCAAAATCCACCCCAAACCCACGACATTTCGACCCCAAAACTGGGCATTTTCACCCCAGAATCCACCCCCAAGAACTGGAAATTTCACCCCCAAAACCCACCCCCAAAACTGGGAATTTGACCCCAAACTCCCCCCCCTCTCCCCCAAACTGGGCGTTTCCACCCCAAAACTGGACATTTTGAACCCCAAACTCCCCCAAAACTGGGCATTTTCACCCCCAAATCCACCCCCAAAACTGGGCATTTTCACCCCAAAATCCACCCCCAAAACTGGACATTTTCACCCCAAAATCCACCCCCGAATCTGGACATTTTCACCCCAAAATCCACCCCCAAAACTGGACATTTTTACCCCAAAACTGGACATTTTCACCCCAAACCCCAACATTTGCCCCCCACCCCCAAATCCCCTCCCTCCCTCCCCCCCCTTGGCCCCGCCCCCCGCTCTCACCTCAGCCAATCCCGTGCTGGGAAGAGGGGGGGGAGGAGCCGAAGCGTCGCCGCCAACGAGACTCCGCCTCCATCCTAAAAGGGGGGGGCGGGGCCTCCGCCCTAAACCACGCCCACACGCCCCGCCCCTTTTCAGGGGGCCGGGGACACCCAGTTGCCCCAAGTTACCCCTCCCCCGCTCCCAGTCCACGCCCCCTCCTGGGTCGTCCCCGCCCCCTCCCCCGCCCAGGCCGCGGTGGCCCCGCCCCCCGCCCCAGTCCCGTACTGGTTCCCAGTGGCCGCCGCGTACTGGGCGGGGTCGGCGGCCGCGGCGGCCGCCCCCGAGGCCGCGTACTGGGCGGCGCTGGCGGCGTACTGGGCAGCCGTGCTGGCGTACTGGGAGGCCTCCGAGCCCGCCCCCGCGTACTGGGAGCCGTCGCTGGAGCCGTACTGGGAGTACTGGGAGTACTGGGAGGCGAACTGGGCGTACTGCTGGTACTGGTACTGGGCCCCCGCCGCCGCCAGCTGGGAGGAGCTGGTGTTATACTGGGAGGAGGAGGAGGAGGAGGAGGAGGAGGCGGACGAGGCGCCGGTGCCGTACTGGGCGGCGCCGGTGCCGTACTGGGCCGCGCTGGTGCCGTACTGGGCCGCACTGGTGCCGTACTGGGAGGCGCTGGTGCAGTACTGGGCGGCGCCGGCGGCGTACTGGGAGGAGCCGAGGTTATACTGGGAGGAGCCCAGGCCGTACTGGGCCATCCTGGAGGCCATGGCGGGGGTCATGGCGAAAGGGGAGGGGCTCCGGGGGGCGGCCCCGCCCCCTCCCAGCGAGGCCCCGCCCCTGCCGTGGTAGCAGCACCCGCGGTGGCCGCAGGGGCTGATCCGATTGGCCGCCGCCGCCACCGAGGCCACGCCCATGCCCGCGTTGCCGTGGAAGCGGTGGAGGCAGGCCCCGCCCCCCAGGCGGGCCGAGCAGCCCAGCCCCGCCCCCAGGTTGCCGTGGAAACGGTGCAGGCAGGCCCCGCCCCCTCCCAGGCGGGGGAACGCCCCCCCGGCCACGCCCCCCCGCAGGAAAGGGCTGGGCGGGGTCCTGGGGCTCCACCCCCCTCCCCCAGTTCCTCCCCCCCGCGTGGGCGTGGCCAGGAAGGGCGTGGCCGCGCGCTGGAAGGAGGCGGAGCCGGGGCTGCGGGCGGCCAATAGGGGGAAGGGCCCGCCCCCCCGGCCGGCCACGCCCCCGCGGGCGGTGGCCAACGAGAGCAGAGAGCCCGGAGAGGGGCGGGCCGAGGGGCGCAGGCCACGCCCACCCGCGGAGGTGAGCGACAGGAGGGACCCCGGGGGGCGGGGCAAGGCCGTGACTCCGCCCACCAGGGTGGGCTTGGAGGGGGTGAGGGACAGCAGGGGCGTGGCCGAGGTGGGCGTGGCGGCGGCCGAGGCGGCGGTGGGCGTGGCCGAGGCCGTGGTGGGCGTGGCCGAGGTCGCGGTGGCGGCGGCAGCGGCGGGGGAGGGGGTCACCGAGGGGGTCCCGGGGGTCACCGTGGGGGTCACCGAAGGGGTCGCGCCGGGGGTCGCCGAGGGGGTCGCCGCCGCCGCGGTGGGCGTGGCCTCGGCGGGCGGGGCCGCGGCGGGGGCGGGCTCTGGGTACCGTGCGGGGCTCTCGGTGGCGGCGGCGGCCGCGGCCTCGTCCTCGTCCGAGGAGGAGGAGGAGGAGGAAGAGGAGGAGGAGGAGGAGGAAGAGGAGGAGGAGCTGGAGGAGGAGGAGGAAGAGGAGGAGCTGGAGGAGGAGGAGGAGGAGCTGGAGGAGGAGGAGGAGGACGAGGAGGAGGAGGAGGAGCTGGAGGAGGAGGAGGAGGAGGAGGAGCGGCGCCGTTTGCGCCGGGCGGCCCCGCGGCCCTCCCGGCCCTCCCCGGGCGTGGTCGGGGGCACCTCAGGGGTCGGGGGCACCTCAGGGGTCGGGGGCACCCCGGGGGTGGTCGGGGGGGGCCCCCCAGGGGTCGGGGGCACCGCGGCGGCGGCGGGGGCGGCCTCGGGGGGCGGTGGCCCCGCGGGGGGGACGGTGGTGGCCGTGCTGGTGGTCACGGTGGCCACGGTGGTCACGGTGCTCACGGTGGTCACGGTGGCCGCGGCGGCCGCGGCGGCGACGCTCGGGGACCTGCGGGGACACACAGGGGACGGGGTGGGTGACGGCCTTTGGGGGGGGGGACAGGGCTGGGGGACACCCCAGGGATGTGGGACCCTGATGGGGGGGCCCCTGGGGACAGGAGATGGATGTGGGGGACACCCCTGGGATGTGGGACAGGGGTGGGTGACACCCCAGGGATGTGGGACCCCGATGGGGGGACCCCTTGGGGACACAGGATGTAAGTAGGTGGCACCTTGGGGGACTCAGGAGAGGGGTTGGTGACACCCCAGGGACGTGGGACTCTGATGGGGGGACCCCTGGGGACACGGGATGTAAGGGGGTGACACCCCTGGGGACATGAGTAGGGGACCCTTGGGGACGTGGGACAGGAGTGGGTGACACCCTTGGGGACGTGGGACAGGGGTTGGTGACACCCTTGGGGACAGGGGTTGGTGACACCCCAGGGACGTGGGACCCTGATGGGGGGACCCTTGGGGACACGGGATGTAAGGGAGTGACACCCCTGGGGACATGAGGAGGGAACCTTTGGGGGACAGGGGACAGGAGTAGGGGACACCCCTGGGGACAGGGAACAAGGTGGGTGACACCCATGTGGACGTGGGACCCTGATGGGGGGACCCTTGGGGACATGGGACAGGAGAAGGTGACACCCTTGGGGACATGGGACAGGGGTGGGTGACACCCCAGGGATGTGGGACCCTGATGAGGGACCCCTTGGGGGACACGGGATGTAAGTGGGTGACACCCCTGGGGACACGAGTAGGGAACCTTTGGGGGACAGGGGACAGGAGTAGGGGACCCTTGGGGACGTGGGACCCCGATGGGTGACACCCCTGGGGACAGGGGTTGGTGACACCCCAGGGATGTGGGACCCCGATGGGGGGACCCCTGGGGACAGGGGACAGGGGTGGGTGACACCCCAGGGACGTGGGACCCTTGGGGACAGGGTGGGTGACACCCCTGGGGACACAGGACAGGGGTGGGTGACACCCCAGGGACGCGGGACCCCGTTGGGTGACACCCCTGGGGACACAGGAGGGGGGTGGGGGACACCCCAGGATGTGGGACCCCGATGGGTGACACCCCTGGGGACACAGGAGGGGGGTGGGGGACACCCCTGGGGACAGGGGGACCCCGATGGGTGACACCCCTGGGGACAGGGGACAGGGGACAGGGGTGGGTGACACCCCTGGGGACACAGGAGGGGGGTGGGGGACACCCCAGGGGACAGGGGGACCCCAGCCCTGGGACCCCTGGGGACACGGGACAGGGGTGGGCGGGGCCTTGGGGACATGAGGACCCCGCTAAAGGGACCCGTGGGGGCAGCAGAGGAGGGCGTGGTGGAGGGCGTGGCCATGGCCCAGGAGGGGCGGGGCCTATGCTGATGAGGGCGGGGCCAAGTGTGAAAGGGGGTGTGGCCTCATTCCCTGTGGGTGTGGCCTTGTTGAATGACGGGGCGTGGCCTGAGCCAATGTGGGCGTGGCCAAGCGCGGCAGGGGGCGTGCCCTACCCTGTGGGCGTGGCCACGTGTCCCTCAGTGCGGGCGGGGTCAAGGGGGGGTCTCACCCAATCAGGACCGACACGCAAAAGGGGGGCGTGGCCACATCTCATGGGCGGGGCTTCCTCCACAGCGGGTGGGGCCAGGTGGGTCTCACTCGGTGGGCGTGGCCTCACTCGGTGGGCGTGGCCTCACTCGGTGGGCGTGGCCTCGCTCGCCACGGGCGGGGCTGAAGGGGGTTAAGGGTGGGGGGATCAACCACTGAGGGCGGGGCTGGGGGCGGGGCCTTACCCGGTGGGCGGGGCCGGCGAGGGCGGGCCGGACTCGGAGGAGCTGGAACTGGAGTCGGAGTCGGAGTCGGACGAGGAGGACGAGGAAGAGGAGGAGGAGGAGGACGAGGACGACGAGGACGACGAGCTCTTGGGGGCCTCACTGGGAGCACTGGGAGCACTGGGAGCGCCCGTGGCCACGGCAACCGCGCCGGCGGCGCCGGCGACGCTCGGAGCACCGGGAACGGCAGCACTGGTGACACTGGGAGCACTGGGAACAGCAGCACTGGTGACACTGGGAGCACTGGGAACAGCAGCACTGGTGACACTGGGAGCACTGGTGACACTGGTCATGCTGGTCGCACTGGAGACACTGGGAACAGCAGCACTGGTGACACTGGGAGCACTGGGAACGGCAGCACTGGTGACACTGGTCATGCTGGTCGCACTGGTGACACTGGTCATGCTGGTCGCACTGGTGACGCTGGGAACAGCAGCACTGGTGACACTGGTCGCACTGGTGACACTGGGAGCTCCAGCACTGGTGGCACTGGTGGCACTGGTGGCACTGGAAGCTGCAGCACTGGTGACACTGGAACCTCCAACACTGGTGACACTGGTGACACTGGGAACAGCAGAACTGGAGACACTGGTGACACTGGAAGCTGCAGAACTGGCGAGACTGGTCGCACTGGGAGCAGCAGCACTGGTGACACTGGTGACACTGGTGACACTGGGAGCAGCAGCACTGGTGACACTGGTCATGCTGGTCGCACTGGTGACACTGGGAGCAGCAGCACTGGTGACACTGGTGACACTGGGAGCAGCAGCACTGGTGGCACTGGTCATGCTGGTCGCACTGGTGACACTGGGAGCTCCAGCACTGGCCATACTGGTGGCACTGGTGACACTGGGAACCGCAGGGCTGCTCGCACTGGTCGTACTGGTCGCACTGGGAACCGCAGGACTCGTCATACTGGTCGCACTGGTGACACTGGAAACTGCAGGGCTGGTCAGACTGGTGACACTGGGAACCGCAGGGCTCATACTGGTGGCACTGGTGACACTGGGAACCGCAGCACTGGTGACACTGGTGGCACTGGTGACACTGGGAACCGCAGGGCTCATCATACTGGTGGCACTGGTGACACTGGGAGCACTGGGGACACCGCTGACACCCCCAGAACTGGCCACACTGGTCACACTGGTCACACTGGTCATGCTGGTCACGTCGGTGGCCTGGGGCACGCTGGGAGCACTGGTGACACTGGTGGTGGCCTTGGAGAGAGCACTGGTCATACTGGGAGCACTGGTGGCCTTGGTGGCAATGACGCTGACGTTACTGGTGTCACTGGTGGCCCCGAGGGCACCCCCAGTGGCCGTGGTGGTGGCCATGGTGGCCATGGTGGTCATGGTGGTCATGGTGGTGGCCATGGTGGTGGCCATGGTGGCCATGGCGGTGCTCATGGTGGTGGCCATAGTGGTGGCCATGGTGGTCATGACGGTGGCCGTGGTGGTGGCCATGGTGCTGGCCATGGTGGTGGCCATAGTGGTGGCCGTGGTGTTGGCCGTGGCAGTGGCCATGACGGTGGCCCGCGGGGCGCCCATGGTGGCCATGGCGGTGGCCTTGGCGGTGGCGTCGGCGCTGGCGCGCAGGATGGCGGCGCCCAGGGGGGACACGCCCGCGGGGACAGCCCGGGGGACAAGGCCGGGCGTGGCACCCACGATGACGCTCGGGGTGGCCTTGGGGGCCACTGGGAGGGCACTGGGGGCTCCCACGGTGACACCGGGGGCTCCTGAGAGGACACTGGAGATCCTGGAGGTGACACTGGTGGCCCCTGTGGTGACACTGGTGGATCCCAGGGTGACACTGGTGGCCCCTGTGGTGACACTGGTGGCTCCTGAGAGGACACTGGTGGTCCCCGTGGTGACACTGGTGGCCCCTGTGGTGACACTGGTGGCCCCCGTGAGGACACTGGTGGCCTTGGGGGAGACACTGGTGGCACTGGTGGCACTGGTGACACCGGGGCTGACGGTGGCGGCCCCGGTGGCCTTGGGGGTGACACTGGTGACAACAGCGGCGGTGGCGGCTCCCACGGTGACCCCGCTGGCCTTGTTCTCCACACTGGTGACACTGGTGGCACTGGTGGCCTTGTTCTCCACGCTGGTGACACTGGTGGCACTGGTGGCACTGGTGGCCTTGTTCTCCGTGCCGGTGACACCCACAGCCGGACTGGTGACACTGGTGGCCCCTGTGACCTTGTTCTCCATACTGGTGACACTGGTGGCACTGGTGGCCTTGTTCTCCGTGCTGGTGGCACCCACAGCCACACTGGGGGCACTGGTGGCCCTGCTGTCCAAGTTGGTGGCCCCAGAGATGACACTGGTGGCCTTGGCATCCATGGTGGTGACACCGGTGGCCCTGCCGTCCATGGTGGTGACACTGGTGGCCCTGCCGTCCATGGTGGTGACACTGGTGGCCTTGGCATCCATGGTGGTGACACCGGTGGCCCTGCCGTCCATGGTGGTGACACCGGTGGCCTTGGAGGTGACCCCGCTGTCCGCGGGCGTGGCCTTAGCGCTGCCACCCAGAGCGGCCTTACTGTCCCCTGGGCCGGTGGCCTTGTTGTCCGGGCCGGTGGCCACGGTGACACCGGTGGCCTTCGGGGCGACACT
Organism: Pipra filicauda; assembly: GCF_003945595.2. Lineage (NCBI taxonomy): Eukaryota > Metazoa > Chordata > Aves > Passeriformes > Pipridae > Pipra > Pipra filicauda. The sequence goes on along the minus strand of NW_024103808.1, from coordinate 5,638 downwards.
GGTGGCCCCCACGGTGACGTTGGTGGCCCCCACGGTGCCACTGGTGGCCCCCACGGCGATGCTGGTGCCACTGGTGCCAGCGGTGACCCCGACCCCTCTGGTGGTCACCTTGTTGTCCATCAGGCTGCCGGCGACCCCCCCAGCCCTGGGGGCCACCCCGTAGCCCCCGGTGGCCCCCAGGGCCGCGCCCCCCTTGGCGTGGCCCAGCCGGGGCGGCGGCAGCAGCGGCGGCAGCGCCGAGGCGGCCACGGGGGACGAGGGCAGGCTGAGGCGGGCGGCGGGCAGCAGGGACCCCAGGGTGCCCCCCGGGCCCCGGGACAGAGCCCGGGGCAACCCCGGGGGCGGGGGGGGCGGGGTGGCCCTGGGGGACACCCGGGGGGCCATGGGGGGGACAGAGGAGGGTTGGGGGCCTTTGGGGGCCTCAGCGGGGGAGGGTCTGGGGGGCGGCACCGCTTTGGGCTCCGGGGAGGGTTTGGGGGGCGGGAGGAGGGGAGGGGGTTTGGGGTCCGCGGGGGATTTGGGGGGGACGGGGGGGGACGCGGGCACGGCCCTGGGGAGGGCGGGGGGGGGCACCTCCGCCTTGGGGCCGGGCGGGGACGGCGCCTTGGGGACGCCCTGGGGAGGGGACAGCAGGGCTTGGGGGTCACCAGCACCCAGTTTGGGGTCCCCAGCGCCCAGTTTGGGGTCCCCAGCGCCCAGTTTAAAATCCCCAGCGCCCAGTTTGGGGTCCCCAGCACCCACTTTGATGTCACCAGCGCCCAGTTTGGGGTCCCCAGCACCCAATTTAACATCCCCAGCACCCAATTTGGGGTCCCCAGCGCCCAATTTGGGGTCCCCAGCGCCCAGTTTGGCGTCTCCACCGCCCAGTTTGCTCTCGTTGGTTCCCAGTTTGCCCTCGCTGGCTCCCAGTTTGGTGCCGTTGACGCCCAGTTTGGCGTCGGTCGCTCCCAGTTTGGCGTCACCCTTGGCTGGGGGTGGCCCTGGGGACACTTTGGTGGCCCCGGGGGGCGACGCCGCCCCCGGTGATTTGGGGGTCGCCGGGGGGGTCAGGCCGGGGGTGGGGACAGTGGGGGGGACGTTTGGGGTCCCCCCCGGCCCCTCCGAGGCCGGTTTGGTGACACTGGGGGGGGTGACACTGGGGGGGGTGACACTGGGGGGGGGGACACCGCTGGGTTTGGTCACCCCGGTGGTCCCCGGTGACCCTTCGGGGGGGGGTTTGGAGACCCTTCCCCCGGGGGTCCCCGGTGACCCTTCTGGGGGGGGTTTGGAGACCCCGGGGGTCCCCAGTGTCCCCTCCTGGGTGGGTTTGGTGACCCCGGGGGTCCCCAGCGTCCCCTCCTGGGTGGGTTTGGAGACCCCGGGGGTCCCCGACGCCCCTTCCGGGGCGGGTTTGGTGCCCCCGGGGTCCCCCTCGGAGGCCGCGTGGGGGTCCCCGCCTCGGTGCCGGGCGGTGCCGGCTGCGGGGGGAGGGGCTGCTGTGCCCCTCCCCCGATGGGGACCCATTTGGGGGTGCCCGGGGTGCCCCCCCGGGGCGGGGGCGGCTGCGGCGCCGCCGGGTGCAGCTCGGCCAGGGGCGCCCACTTGGGCCGGGCGGGGAAGGGGCGTGGCCTCGGCGGGGGGTGTGGGCGTGGCTAATTTGGGGAGGAGGGGCGGCGGCGGGGGGGTGGGGGAGGAGGGGCGGCGGCGGGGGGGGTGGGTGAGAGAGCAACTGGCCCGGCGTGGGGATGGGCTGTCGCTGGCGCCGCGGCGCCGCCCGGGAGGGGAGCTGGAGCGGGGCCGCGCCCGTTTGTTGGGAGGGAGGGGCGAGGACAGGGAGCGGCTCCGGCGGGTCCCCCCGCGGCGACGGCGCCGCCGGTCCGGGGACGGGGACAGGGAGCGGGAGCGGCGGCGGGAGCGGGAGCGCCGGAGAGGAGACCGGGAACGCCGGAGAGGAGACCGGGAACGCCGGATCGGGGAGCGGGAGCGGCGTAAGGGGGAGCGGGAGCGGCGCCGGGAGCGGGAGCGGCGCCGGGAGCGGGAGCGGCGGATCGGGGAGCGGGAGCGGCGCAGGGCGGAGCGGGAGCGGCGGCGGGAGCGGGAGCGGCGGATCGGGGACCGGGAACGCCGGATGGGGGAGCGGGAACGCCGGATGGGGGAGCGGGAGCGGCGCCGGGAGCGGGAGCGGGATCGGGAGCGTCCCCAGCGGCGGGAGCGGCGGGAGCGGGAGCGGGAGCGGCGCCGGCGGGTGGTGGAGCGGGAGCGGGAGCGCGCCGAGGACGCCGACGTCGCCGTGGTGGCCGCGCCGGCGGCGCCGGCGGCCACGGGCAGGGGGGTGATGCCGGCGACGGGCCAGCGCAGGGGGGAGGCGGCGTTGGGGGTCCAGAGCGGGGTGCGGGAGCGGGAGCGGCGGCGCGGGCGGGAGCGGGAGCGCTGGCGGGGGCGGGAGCGGGGCCGGGAGCGGGAGCGGCGGCGGAGGAAGGAGCCGCGGGGGCGGCGCCGGGAGCGGGAGCGGGAGCGGGAGCGGGAGCGGGAGCGGCGGGAGGAGGCCCGGGGGGTCGCGGGGGCGCTCGGGGTGGTCTGGGGGCGTTTCAGGGGCGGGGGAGGGGGGGTGGGCGAGCGCTGGGGAGGGGGAGGGGAGGCGGCTTTGGGGGAGGGGGGGTGGGGGGCGGGGCTCCTCACGGGCGGGCGGGGACGGGCGGGACGGGCAACGGGCGCACCGGGCGGGCTCCTCAACGGGGGCGCGGCCGCACGGCGCCTCACGGGGGCGGGCGACGGGCGGGGGGGGGAGCGGGGCGCGGGCGGGGAGGACCGGGCGGGGGGTCACGGGCGGGGCGGGGGCGGGGGGGGCGGGGGCGGGCGCTCCGCTCCCCGCACGGGCGGGGCGGGCCTTCCGCGGCGGGGGTGGGGCCTAAATTCCAGCGGGCGGGGGGGCCCCGCGGGCGTGCGGCGCGGGGCGGGCGGGCGCCGCGGGGGGGCCGGATCCGCGGGGCGGCCGGCGGGGGGGCCGCGGCGGGGCGGGGGGGGGGGGGGGGCGACGCCCCCCAGGCCGGGTTGGGGGGAGGGGGCCGGCGACGGCGCGAGCGGCTCCGGCTGCGGCTGCTGCGGCTGCGAAAACCACAAAAACACCAAAAAACGGGGTCAGAGACGGGCGGGGGCGGCGGGGCGGGGTCTAAAGGGGAAGCCACGCCCCCTCCCCGAGGCCACGCCCCCTCCGGCGCTCACCTGCGTTGGGGGAGGGGCGGAGTTGTTGGCGGGGGAGGCCTCGGGCGGGGCCGGCGGCGGCTCCTCCTGGTCGTGGGCGCGGTGCTGGGGCGGGGTCGGCGCCGCGGGCGGGGCCGGGGCCGGGGGCGGGGCCGTGGCGCTGCGGGACCTGCGGGGGGGGGTTGGAGGGGCGTGGTGGGTGGGGGAGGGGTCTCGGGGGGGGTCGGAGGGGTGTGGTTGGGGGTGGGGGAGGGGGTGCTTTACCTGCTGCGGGAGGAGTTGGAGGAGGAGGAGGAGCCGGCGGGGGAGGAAGAACGTTCCGGCTTCTGCGATTGGCTGGTGGATCTGCGGAGGGGGGAGGGGCGGCAGAGTGAGAGGGGGAGGGGCCGTTTGGGGGGAGGGGTTTGGGGATGGGGGAGGGGCCTCACCTCTTGCGTTTCTTCTCCTTGGCCTTGTGCTTGGCCTTGGGGCTGGGGGAGCTGCCGTGACACCAGCGATGACGTCATCAGTGATGTCATCGCAGAGGCCACGCCCACCGGGCCACACCCACCACCCCCTCCAAGTCCTGCCCCTCCCCCACTCACCGGTGCTTTCGTTTCTTGGCCTCAGATTCGGACCTGGAGGGGGAGGGGGAGGGGGGGGGGAGAAAAAAAGGGGGCGGGGTCAGATTGGCCACACCCCCTTTATCTGTGTGGCTCCACCCCCTCACCTGCATGGCCACGCCCCCTCACCTATAACAGGTGCTGCTCACATTAGTCCCTCCCCTCTACCTTTACCAGAAGCTCCACCCCCTCAGCTGCGTCACAGGTTCTGGCCCCGCCCCCTCCCACCTGTGCCAGGTAAAAGCCCCTCCCCCCTCACCTGTGCCAGGTAAAAGCCCCTCCCCCCTCACCTGTGCTTCTTCTTCTTGCTCTTCTTCCTCTCCCCGGAGCGACTCGCGGACCTGGGGGGGGGAGGGGTTGGGAGACCCCCAGGACACCCCAAAATAACCCCCAGGACACCCCAAAATAACCCCCAAAATCCCCCCCAGGACACCCCAAAATCCCCCCCAGGACACCCCAAAATAACCCCAAAATAAAAACCCCCCCCCCCCAGGACACCCCAAAAATCCCCCCAATCCCCCACCAAAATCCCATCCCCCCCAAGACACCCCCAAAATCCTCCCAGGACACCCCAAAATAACCCCCAAAATCCCCCCCAGGACACCCCAAAATCCTCCCAATCCCACCCCAAAATCCCCCCCAAAATCCAGGACATCCCCGAAATCCCCCTCAGGGATCCCCCCCAAAACAACTCCATTCCCACCCCAAACTCCCCCCCAGGACACCCCAAAATCCCCCCAATCCCACCCCAAAATCCCCCCAAGACACCCCAAAATCCCCCCCAAAATCCCCCCTCAGGACACCCCAAAATCCCCCCAAGACACCCCAAAAATCCCCCTGAAACCACCAAGTCCCCCCAGGACCCAAAAACCCTCCAGGAAGCCCCTCAAAGCCCCTCCCCAGGACCCCCAAATCCCCCCCAAAACCCACCTCACACCCCCAAATCCCACCCGAACCCCCCCAAACCTCCCCTTAAATCACTCCCCGACCCCCCAAATTCACTCCCCCAGACCCCCCGACCCCCCCAGACCCCCAAAATCCCCCCCAAACCCCCCAATATCCCCCCCCAAATCCCCCAGGACCCCAACATCCCAGTTAATCCCCTTAAATCCCCAGACCCCCCAAATCCCCCCCCCTCACCGAACCAGGTGCTGTGTTTGTTCTCCCAGGTACAAGATGAGCCCCCCCAGAGCCCCCCAGACCCCCAAAATCCCCCCCAGACCCCCCAAATCCCACCAGTACCCCCAACCCGCCCTTAAATCCCCCCCAAGCCCCCCCAAATTCACTCCCCCAGAAACCCCCCAGAATCCCCCTAAAGACCCCAAATCCCCCCAAAATCCCCAATATCCCCCCCAAATTCCCCCCAGCCCCCCCCAAATCCCACCTGCCCCCCCCAAATCCCACCTGCCCCGATCCTTCTTCTTCTTCTTCTTCTTCTGCTTCGGGGAGGGCGAGCGCGAGCTCGACTCCTCGGGGGGGGCACTGGGGGGGAACGAGGGCAGGGGGGTGATTTGGGGGGGCCTGGGGAGCTTTGGGGGGTTCCTGGGGGATTTGGGGGTCTGAGGTGGGTTTTGGGGGCCCTGAGGGGGCTTTTGAGAGAGTTAATGTGGGATTTGGGGTCCTGGGGAGGAGCTTTGAGAGGTTTCCCATGGAGGATTTTGGGGTCCTGGGGGGGTTTTGGGTGATTCCGGTGAGTTCTGGGGGTGATTTTGGGGGTCCTGCCCCTCGGGGGGGGTCTGGGGGTACCTGGGGGGCTCCATGTGGGATTTGAGGGGGATTTTGGAGTCCTGAGGGGGATTTTGAGGGGCTTTATGGATGATTTGGGGGTCCTGGGGAGGAGCTTTGAGGATCCTCCT